>NW_027664765.1:0-17500 GCF_963921795.1 Nannobrachium achirus | reverse complement strand
TGCCTTTATCACCCGGCGCTCAGACTGATGAAGGGGGAGATAGCGGCGGCGGTGGAGGGCTGTGTGTCCGTCCCCCCCACCCCCCCGCGCAGCGACCCACGCTGATTTGCTTGTGTGCCACGCGGAGAAAAACAGGAAAATCCTTAAATCCGCGAGCGGATGCGTTCTTCTCTCCCCCATCTCCTCTGTGACTTCACAGACCATCTCTTTCCGGCGGCTTCGGAGGGGGGATGAATTCGCTTCTTTTTAGACAGACAGGAGGGAGGGGGGGGTGGGGGGGGGGGGTGGCTGTGTCGCACAGCTTAGGTTCCTCTATGAGGAATCAAACACAGTAGCTTTATTCAGTCTCACATGGATAAATGCTGTAGTAAGATGTTGTCAAAAACAAACTGGTCATGTCAAGGACCTGACAAATTGATTTGGGCCGCGGACCGGACCCCCATCTGACCACGTTTTGTTTCCTAGAAGGGGTCGTTGGTGTGCAGAGCTCCAGTGGTGCATCATCAGAGACCAGGGACACCATAGACATAAAAAGGTAGTCGCCTCCTTCTTGGGAGGAAAGGCAATTCTATAAGATAACCTCCCGGAATTCTGAAGCACGCTTCTGCATGCGCCACAGAAATGGAGGTGCGGTAGGCCAATCAGAGGGCGGGACTCCCTCCTTCCCAGAGGCACTTGCTTTGGCAATGTAAACGTTTGTTTCCTCGTGGCAATAAAGCTCCTTTGAATTGAAGTGAAGTCCCAGAAAACATGCACTGTGATTGGCCAGTTCTCAACCTGTGTGTCGGGACCCCCATGGGGGTCCCCAAATTATTTGGGATGAAACATTGTTTACTCACTCAACAGTAAACAAACCAACATACAGTTTAAGTGTATTGAGGGTATCTTCACATTTCTAAAGTGACAATTTAAGGACTTTTTAATAACTCGAAAAATAACAAATTAAACAATGGCCAAATTGTCAAATATTAGAGGCAGAAATTGTGAAAACAAGGCCTCGCATGTAGATCTGTTATTTTCACAATAGAACCGTGTTATACAAAATGTAATGCCTCCCCAGTTAGAATATGATTATTTTGGGTGTCGCGGACTGAAAAGGCTTTTATTGTGCCTTATAGAAACACACTTCAGGACCATGGACAGCTCACTGTGCTTATAGAAACACACTTCAGGACCATGGACAGTTCACTGTGCTTATAGAAACACACTTCAGGACCATGGACAGTTCACTGTGCTTATAGAAACACACTTCAGGACCATGGACAGTTCACTGTGCTTATAGAAACACACTTCAGGACCATGGACAGCTCACTGTGCTATAGAAACACTTCATTACATTCAATTTCATAACATTGACGTAATGTCAGGATTATTCCCAAATGAAGCAGCATAGAGAGAAAAACTCAATGGTTCCCTCTGTAAAAAGGCAATGGCAGGAATAAGTGTCTCAGAGACTAGATTACTTTAGGGAGCATTGTTAGCCTTCTGAATATAATAAAAAAAAAAAGAACAATAAACAATCGATAAAAAAAACGATATCAGCTTTAAGTACAGTACTTGAATACATGTTACTTCATACCAGTGAATGTCAGGCCAGTAGGGCTTCCTCTCAGGAACACCGTGTACCAGAGCAGCCAAGAGAATGAGCAATTCATTCTGCTTTATTGATAGAACATGCTGTCATCATTTCAATATTAGCTTTTTATTCTCCTTTCTTTCTCTACCGGAGAGAGAGAGAGAGGAGAGAGAGAGAGAGAGAGAGAGAGAGAGAGAGAGAGAGAGAGAGAGAGAGAGAGAGGGGCCTTTTATAAGGAGAGCGAGAGGACATGTGTGATTAAAGGTCTGAAAGGGTTCTGTTTAAAAAAAAAAGAGTACATGGCACATAATGGACACACGCACGCACGCACGCACGCACGCACGCACGCACGCACGCACACACACACACACACACACACACACACACACACACACACACACACACACACACACACACACACACACACACACACACACACACACACACACACACACACACACACACCATTTTTTGCTGTGAATTAGAAGCACTTAAACATGCTCTGTGTGCATTAACAACCACAGCTATAGTAACCACTTAACACTCAACCTGGAAGAGAAGAAAGTCTCACAGAAAATCTACAAGCTCACAAAAACATCCCTGTGTGCCCAGCAGGGGGCATCAATACGTCCGTGCACGAACACGTGTCCGACTTCACCTCGTCTGTGGGAAATGTTAGATTCTTTTTGTTTTGTTCTTATTGCAATCCTAAAGCCCGTATCAGAGTGTACGGTGAAGAGCTATCCACCGCAAATTTGAGGTGGAAAGCTTTCCACCTCAAGTCAGAAAATAAGTGCAGGCCATCATAGTCACGGCCCACGGTGAAGTCCTTCACCCTGTCTAGACCGGTTCAGGTCGACCAATCAGTGAATGGGGTGTAGAGCCTGTCTGTCTGATAGTAAAAACAGAGAGATGTGTTGGGACATGAGGAATGATGTAACGTTGTAGTTTCATGACTCAAAAAGACTCGAAAAGACTACACCGCAGTGTAAAGCCTTCCACCGCGGACCCGACTATGATGCGGGCTTACGACCCCAATTCCTGGATGTCAAGCCTCCAGGTTTTATTCAGAATATGTTGGAAACTGATTTATATGACACTATTTATGGCACATTGGGAGTCAGACAATGTTGTTTTTGACAGCACATTTTGATTTAGTTTTAGTCATAGTCTTTTGAATAAAATGTCATTTAATTTTAGTCATAATTTAGTCACCTGAAAAGTATTAGTTTTAGTCATAGTCTTTTGAATAAAATGTCATTTAATTTTAGTCATAATTTAGTCACCTGAAAAGTATTAGTTTTAGTCATAGTCTTTTGAATAAAATGTCATTTAATTTTAGTCATAATTTAGTCACCTGAAAAGTATTAGTTTTAGTCATAGTCTTTTGAATAAAATGTCATTTAATTTTAGTCATAATTTAGTCACCTGAAAAGTATTAGTTTTAGTCATAGTCTTTTGAATAAAATGTCATTTAATTTTAGTCATAATTTAGTCACCTGAAAAGTATTAGTTTTTAGTCATAGTCTTTTGAATAAAATGTCATTTAATTTTAGTCATAATTTAGTCACCTGAAAAGTATTAGTTTTAGTCATAGTCTTTTGAATAAAATGTCATTTAATTTTAGTCATAATTTAGTCACCTGAAAAGTATTAGTTTTAGTCATAGTCTTTTGAATAAAATGTCATTTAATTTTAGTCATAATTTAGTCACCTGAAAAGTATTAGTTTTAGTCATAGTCTTTTGAATAAAATGTCATTTAATTTTAGTCATAATTTAGTCACCTGAAAAGTATTAGTTTTAGTCATAGTCTTTTGAATAAAATGTCATTTAGTTTTAGTCATAATTTAGTCTTCTGAAAAGTTTTAGTTTTAGTCATAGTCTTTAGAATAAAATGTCATTTAATTTTAGTCATAATTTAGTCACCTGAAAAGTATTAGTTTTAGTCATAGTCTTTTGAATAAAATGTCATTTAGTTTTAGTCATAATTTAGTCTTCTGAAAAGTTTTAGTTTTAGTCATAGTCTTTAGAATAAAATGTCATTTAATTTTAGTCATAATTTAGTCACCTGAAAAGTATTAGTTTTAGTCATAGTCTTTAGAATAAAATGTCATTTAATTTTAGTCATAATTTAGTCACCTGAAAAGTATTAGTTTTAGTCATAGTCTTTAGAATAAAATGTCATTTAATTTTAGTCATAATTTAGTCACCTGAAAAGTATTAGTTTTAGTCATAGTCTTTTGAATAAAATGTCATTTAATTTTAGTCATAATTTAGTCACCAGAAAAGTTTCAGTTTTAGTCTAATTTTTGTTGACTAAATATCATATGTTTTTAGGCGACTAAATCTACTGTTGATTTAGTCAACTAAAATGTATTTTGGCAGGCCTTGATGGCATCGTAATGACTGATTTTACACTTTGTTGCGTGCTGAAAATAGCAGATCTACAAGCTTGATCTGTGAGCTTGTAGATCTTCTATTTTCAGCACGCAACACCTGAGAGCAACCAAACATAAAATGACACTTCTCCACGAGTCCCTCCCTAACGTTTTAGTCTAGTTTTTATTTGTTGACGAAATTGGCAATATATTTCGTCTTATAGTTTTAGTCATCACAGCAAATTTTTATTCAGTTTATATTTAGTTTTCGTCAGTGAAAAAAACGCTGTCGACTAACATTTTTCGCCATAGTTTTAGTCGACAGAATCAACACTGGAGTCCAACTAGTACTAGTGGTTCTCAAACATTTTATTTGCAAGTGTAGCAGAGTGATTCACAGCCTCAGCCTGATGCCCTCAAAAGTCTAGTATCTCCCTCGGTCCATAGGGATGTCCCTTTGGAGTGATGGTTAAGATATTGGACTTTATCACGGGAGGCCCGGGTTCGAAGCCCAGCCGTTACACAAGGACCACCGTAACTCAGAGTGAACACATGGAACCAAATGTGTCCCAATCTCACTGAGAGCCAGTCATCTCGGAAAGTACAGCTTTAGACAGGGACTGAAAATGTGATAAAGCCACTAAAGCATTTCATAAATTTCAGGCTACATTTCACTTAAACGCCAGAGCTTAACTCTGCATGTAAATAAGACTTTTTTTAATTAATGTGAGAGATCGTCAGGTCATTTGCAGGTTAGAAATTTATTTAGAACTTGAATATCTCAAAAGTATAGTATTTCAGCATGGCATCATTCTATAAGCCATATCTTCAAAACTGTTGGGTCAATCTCCACAACCAATATATCATTTTGTAGCTATGATCCCCAGCTTTCAAATGAAATGATAAAAATGAAAATGAATAAAAATCCAATGACTGGCTCCCAGCCAAATTGGGACACAAATGGTCCCATGTGCCTTATGCTTTTAAATAACAAAAAAATTGATGTGCTTCTTTCCACCACTGGCAGCGAGGTCATTATGGACCTCTCATCCTTTCACCCCGCGGAGCCACAGACTGTTTATAACGACCAGAATGTCCTCTATGTTGTCTGGAAACATCACATGTCCACAACTGCTACTTTTCAGGATTATAATCCAAGAGAAGCAGATCAACAAGTTTGACACATGTGGCTTCGCGCCACGTTTCCAGTTTGTCCCTCTGCTACTTGTGATGCTTTTGTCCCTCTGCTACTTGTGATGCTTTTGTCCCTCTGCTACTTGTGATGCTTTTGTCCCTCTGCTACTTGTGATGCTTTTGTTTCCAGTTTGTCCCTCTGCTACTTGTGATGCTTTTGTTTCCAGTTTGTCCCTCTGCTACTTGTGATGCTTTTGTTTCCAGTTTGTCCCTCTGCTACTTGTGATGCTTTTGTTTCCAGTTTGTCCCTCTGCTACTTGTGATGCTTTGTTTCCAGTTTGTCCCTCTGCTACTTGTGATGCTTTTGTTTCCAGTTTGTCCCTCTGCTACTTGTGATGCTTTTGTTTCCAGTTTGTCCCTCTGCTACTTGTGATGCTTTTGTTTCCAGTTTGTCCCTCTGCTACTTGTGATGCTTTTGTTTCCAGTTTGTCCCTCTGCTACTTGTGATGCTTTTGTTTCCAGTTTGTCCCTCTGCTACTTGTGATGCTTTTGTTTCCAGTTTGTCCCTCTGCTACTTGTGATGCTTTTGTTTCCAGTTGTCCCTCTGCTACTTGTGATGCTTTTGTTTCCAGTTTGTCCCTCTGCTACTTGTGATGCTTTTGTTTCCAGTTTGTCCCTCTGCTACTTGTGATGCTTTTGTTTCCAGTTTGTCCCTCTGCTACTTGTGATGCTTTTGTTTCCAGTTTGTCCCTCTGCTACTTGTGATGCTTTTGTTTCCAGTTTGTCCTCTGCTACTTGTGATGCTTTTGTTTCCAGTTTGTCCCTCTGCTACTTGTGATGCTTTTGTTTCCAGTTTGTCCCTCTGCTACTTGTGATGCTTTTGTTTCCAGTTTGTCCCTCTGCTACTTGTGATGCTTTTGTTTCCAGTTTGTCCCTCTGCTACTTGTGATGCTTTTGTTTCAGTTTGTCCCTCTGCTACTTGTGATGCTTTTGTTTCCAGTTTGTCCCTCTGCTACTTGTGATGCTTTTGTTTCCAGTTTGTCCCTCTGCTACTTGTGATGCTTTTGTTTCCAGTTTGTCCCTCTGCTACTTGTGATGCTTTTGTTTCCAGTTTGTCCCTCTGCTACTTGTGATGCTTTTGTTTCCAGTTTGTCCCTCTGCTACTTGTGATGCTTTTGTTTCCAGTTTGTCCCTCTGCTACTTGTGATGCTTTTGTTTCCAGTTTGTCCCTCTGCTACTTGTGATGCTTTTGTTTCCAGTTTGTCCCTCTGCTACTTGTGATGCTTTTGTTTCCAGTTTGTCCCTCTGCTACTTGTGATGCTTTTGTTTCCAGTTTGTCCCTCTGCTACTTGTGATGCTTTTGTTTCCAGTTTGTCCCTCTGCTACTTGTGATGCTTTTGTTTCCAGTTTGTCCCTCTGCTACTTGTGATGCTTTTGTTTCCAGTTTGTCCCTCTGCTACTTGTGATGCTTTTGTTTCCAGTTTGTCCCTCTGCTACTTGTGATGCTTTTGTTTCCAGTTTGTCCCTCTGCTACTTGTGATGCTTTTGTTTCCAGTTTGTCCCTCTGCTACTTGTGATGCTTTTGTTTCCAGTTGTCCCTCTGCTACTTGTGATGCTTTTGTTTCCAGTTTGTCCCTCTGCTACTTGTGATGCTTTTGTTTCCAGTTTGTCCCTCTGCTACTTGTGATGCTTTTGTTTCCAGTTTGTCCCTCTGCTACTTGTGATGCTTTTGTTTCCAGTTTGTCCTCTGCTACTTGTGATGCTTTTGTTTCCAGTTTGTCCCTCTGCTACTTGTGATGCTTTTGTTTCCAGTTTGTCCCTCTGCTACTTGTGATGCTTTTGTTTCCAGTTTGTCCCTCTGCTACTTGTGATGCTTTTGTTTCCAGTTTGTCCCTCTGCTACTTGTGATGCTTTTGTTTCCAGTTTGTCCCTCTGCTACTTGTGATGCTTTTGTTTCCAGTTTGTCCCTCTGCTACTTGTGATGCTTTTGTTTCCAGTTTGTCCCTCTGCTACTTGTGATGCTTTTGTTTCCAGTTTGTCCCTCTGCTACTTGTGATGCTTTTTGTTTCCAGTTTGTCCCTCTGCTACTTGTGATGCTTTTGTTTCCAGTTTGTCCCTCTGCTACTTGTGATGCTTTTGTTTCCAGTTTGTCCCTCTGCTACTTGTGATGCTTTTGTTTCCAGTTTGTCCCTCTGCTACTTGTGATGCTTTTGTTTCCAGTTTGTCCCTCTGCTACTTGTGATGCTTTTGTTTCCAGTTTGTCCCTCTGCTACTTGTGATGCTTTTGTTTCCAGTTTGTCCTCTGCTACTTGTGATGCTTTTGTTTCCAGTTTGTCCCTCTGCTACTTGTGATGCTTTTGTTTCCAGTTTGTCCCTCTGCTACTTGTGATGCTTTTGTTTCCAGTTTGTCCCTCTGCTACTTGTGATGCTTTGTTTCCAGTTTGTCCCTCTGCTACTTGTGATGCTTTTGTTTCCAGTTTGTCCCTCTGCTACTTGTGATGCTTTTGTTTCCAGTTTGTCCCTCTGCTACTTGTGATGCTTTTGTTTCCAGTTTGTCCCTCTGCTACTTGTGATGCTTTTGTTTCCAGTTTGTCCCTCTGCTACTTGTGATGCTTTTGTTTCCAGTTTGTCCCTCTGCTACTTGTGATGCTTTTGTTTCCAGTTTGTCCCTCTGCTACTTGTGATGCTTTTGTTTCCAGTTTGTCCCTCTGCTACTTGTGATGCTTTTGTTTCCAGTTTGTCCCTCTGCTACTTGTGATGCTTTTGTTTCCAGTTTGTCCCTCTGCTACTTGTGATGCTTTTGTTTCCAGTTTGTCCCTCTGCTACTTGTGATGCTTTTGTTTCCAGTTTGTCCCTCTGCTACTTGTGATGCTTTTGTTTCCAGTTTGTCCTCTGCTACTTGTGATGCTTTTGTTTCCAGTTTGTCCCTCTGCTACTTGTGATGCTTTTGTTCCAGTTTGTCCCTCTGCTACTTGTGATGCTTTTGTTTCCAGTTTGTCCCCTCTGCTACTTGTGATGCTTTTGTTTCCAGTTTGTCCTCTGCTACTTGTGATGCTTTTGTTTCCAGTTTGTCCCTCTGCTACTTGTGATGCTTTTGTTTCCAGTTTGTCCCTCTGCTACTTGTGATGCTTTGTTTCCAGTTTGTCCCTCTGCTACTTGTGATGCTTTTGTTTCAGTTTGTCCCTCTGCTACTTGTGATGCTTTTGTTTCCAGTTTGTCCCTCTGCTACTTGTGATGCTTTTGTTTCCAGTTTGTCCCTCTGCTACTTGTGATGCTTTTGTTTCCAGTTTGTCCCCTCTGCTACTTGTGATGCTTTTGTTTCCAGTTTGTCCCTCTGCTACTTGTGATGCTTTTGTTTCCAGTTTGTCCCTCTGCTACTTGTGATGCTTTTGTTTCCAGTTTGTCCCTCTGCTACTTGTGATGCTTTTGTTTCCAGTTTGTCCCTCTGCTACTTGTGATGCTTTTGTTTCCAGTTTGTCCCTCTGCTACTTGTGATGCTTTTGTTTCCAGTTTGTCCCTCTGCTACTTGTGATGCTTTTGTTTCCAGTTTGTCCCTCTGCTACTTGTGATGCTTTTGTTTCCAGTTTGTCCCTCTGCTACTTGTGATGCTTTTGTTTCCAGTTTGTCCCTCTGCTACTTGTGATGCTTTTGTTTCCAGTTTGTCCCTCTGCTACTTGTGATGCTTTTGTTTCCAGTTTGTCCCTCTGCTACTTGTGATGCTTTTGTTTCCAGTTTGTCCCTCTGCTACTTGTGATGCTTTTGTTTCCAGTTTGTCCCTCTGCTACTTGTGATGCTTTTGTTTCCAGTTTGTCCCTCTGCTACTTGTGATGCTTTTGTTTCCAGTTTGTCCCTCTGCTACTTGTGATGCTTTTGTTTCCAGTTTGTCCCTCTGCTACTTGTGATGCTTTTGTTTCCAGTTTGTCCCTCTGCTACTTGTGATGCTTTTGTTTCCAGTTTGTCCCTCTGCTACTTGTGATGCTTTGTTTCCAGTTTGTCCCTCTGCTACTTGTGATGCTTTTGTTTCCAGTTTGTCCCCTCTGCTACTTGTGATGCTTTTGTTTCCAGTTTGTCCCTCTGCTACTTGTGATGCTTTTGTTTCCAGTTTGTCCCTCTGCTACTTGTGATGCTTTTGTTTCCAGTTTGTCCCTCTGCTACTTGTGATGCTTTTGTTTCCAGTTTGTCCCTCTGCTACTTGTGATGCTTTTGTTTCCAGTTTGTCCCTCTGCTACTTGTGATGCTTTTGTTTCCAGTTTGTCCTCTGCTACTTGTGATGCTTTTGTTTCCAGTTTGTCCCTCTGCTACTTGTGATGCTTTTGTTTCCAGTTTGTCCCTCTGCTACTTGTGATGCTTTTGTTTCCAGTTTGTCCCTCTGCTACTTGTGATGCTTTTGTTTCCAGTTTGTCCCTCTGCTACTTGTGATGCTTTTGTTTCCAGTTTGTCCCTCTGCTACTTGTGATGCTTTTGTTTCCAGTTTGTCCCTCTGCTACTTGTGATGCTTTTGTTTCCAGTTTGTCCCTCTGCTACTTGTGATGCTTTTGTTTCCAGTTTGTCCCTCTGCTACTTGTGATGCTTTTGTTTCCAGTTTGTCCCTCTGCTACTTGTGATGCTTTTGTTTCCAGTTTGTCCCTCTGCTACTTGTGATGCTTTTGTTTCCAGTTTGTCCCTCTGCTACTTGTGATGCTTTTGTTTCCAGTTTGTCCCTCTGCTACTTGTGATGCTTTTGTTTCCAGTTTGTCCCTCTGCTACTTGTGATGCTTTTGTTTCCAGTTTGTCCCTCTGCTACTTGTGATGCTTTTGTTTCCAGTTTGTCCCTCTGCTACTTGTGATGCTTTTGTTTCCAGTTTGTCCCTCTGCTACTTGTGATGCTTTTGTTTCCAGTTTGTCCCTCTGCTACTTGTGATGCTTTTGTTTCCAGTTTGTCCCTCTGCTACTTGTGATGCTTTTGTTTCCAGTTTGTCCTCTGCTACTTGTGATGCTTTTGTTTCCAGTTTGTCCCTCTGCTACTTGTGATGCTTTTGTTTCCAGTTTGTCCCTCTGCTACTTGTGATGCTTTTGTTTCCAGTTTGTCCCTCTGCTACTTGTGATGCTTTTGTTTCCAGTTTGTCCCTCTGCTACTTGTGATGCTTTTGTTTCCAGTTTGTCCCTCTGCTACTTGTGATGCTTTTGTTTCCAGTTTTGTCCCTCTGCTACTTGTGATGCTTTTGTTTCCAGTTTGTCCCTCTGCTACTTGTGATGCTTTTGTTTCCAGTTTGTCCCTCTGCTACTTGTGATGCTTTTGTTTCCAGTTTGTCCTCTGCTACTTGTGATGCTTTTGTTTCCAGTTTGTCCCTCTGCTACTTGTGATGCTTTTGTTTCCAGTTTGTCCCTCTTGCTACTTGTGATGCTTTTGTTTCCAGTTTGTCCCTCTGCTACTTGTGATGCTTTTGTTTCCAGTTTGTCCCTCTGCTACTTGTGATGCTTTTGTTTCCAGTTTGTCCCTCTGCTACTTGTGATGCTTTTGTTTCCAGTTTGTCCCTCTGCTACTTGTGATGCTTTTGTTTCCAGTTTGTCCCTCTGCTACTTGTGATGCTTTTGT
The DNA here is from genome assembly GCF_963921795.1 of Nannobrachium achirus. Taxonomy (NCBI): domain Eukaryota; kingdom Metazoa; phylum Chordata; class Actinopteri; order Myctophiformes; family Myctophidae; genus Nannobrachium; species Nannobrachium achirus. The sequence goes on along the minus strand of NW_027664765.1, from coordinate 6,837 downwards.
TTCCAGTTTGTCCCTCTGCTACTTGTGATGCTTTTGTTTCCAGTTTGTCCCTCTGCTACTTGTGATGCTTTTGTTTCCAGTTTGTCCCTCTGCTACTTGTGATGCTTTTGTTTCCAGTTTGTCCCTCTGCTACTTGTGATGCTTTTGTTTCCAGTTTGTCCCTCTGCTACTTGTGATGCTTTTGTTTCCAGTTTGTCCCTCTGCTACTTGTGATGCTTTTGTTTCCAGTTTGTCCCTCTGCTACTTGTGATGCTTTTGTTTCCAGTTTGTCCCTCTGCTACTTGTGATGCTTTTGTTTCAGTTTGTCCCCTCTGCTACTTGTGATGCTTTTGTTCCAGTTTGTCCCTCTGCTACTTGTGATGCTTTTGTTTCCAGTTTGTCCCTCTGCTACTTGTGATGCTTTTGTTTCCAGTTTGTCCCTCTGCTACTTGTGATGCTTTTGTTTCCAGTTTGTCCCTCTGCTACTTGTGATGCTTTTGTTTCCAGTTTGTCCCTCTGCTACTTGTGATGCTTTTGTTTCCAGTTTGTCCCTCTGCTACTTGTGATGCTTTTGTTTCCAGTTTGTCCCTCTGCTACTTGTGATGCTTTTGTTTCCAGTTTGTCCCTCTGCTACTTGTGATGCTTTTGTTTCCAGTTTGTCCCTCTGCTACTTGTGATGCTTTTGTTTCCAGTTTGTCCCTCTGCTACTTGTGATGCTTTTGTTTCCAGTTTGTCCCTCTGCTACTTGTGATGCTTTTGTTTCCAGTTTGTCCCTCTGCTACTTGTGATGCTTTTGTTTCCAGTTTGTCCCTCTGCTACTTGTGATGCTTTTGTTTCCAGTTTGTCCCTCTGCTACTTGTGATGCTTTTGTTTCCAGTTTGTCCCTCTGCTACTTGTGATGCTTTTGTTTCCAGTTTGTCCCTCTGCTACTTGTGATGCTTTTGTTTCCAGTTTGTCCCTCTGCTACTTGTGATGCTTTTGTTTCCAGTTTGTCCCTCTGCTACTTGTGATGCTTTTGTTTCCAGTTTGTCCCTCTGCTACTTGTGATGCTTTTGTTTCCAGTTTGTCCCTCTGCTACTTGTGATGCTTTTGTTTCCAGTTTGTCCTCTGCTACTTGTGATGCTTTTGTTTCCAGTTTGTCCCTCTGCTACTTGTGATGCTTTTGTTTCCAGTTTGTCCCTCTGCTACTTGTGATGCTTTTGTTTCCAGTTTGTCCCTCTGCTACTTGTGATGCTTTTGTTTCCAGTTTGTCCCTCTGCTACTTGTGATGCTTTTGTTTCCAGTTTGTCCCTCTGCTACTTGTGATGCTTTTGTTTCCAGTTTGTCCCTCTGCTACTTGTGATGCTTTTGTTTCCAGTTTGTCCCTCTGCTACTTGTGATGCTTTTGTTTCCAGTTTGTCCCTCTGCTACTTGTGATGCTTTTGTTTCAGTTTGTCCCTCTGCTACTTGTGATGCTTTTGTTTCCAGTTTGTCCCTCTGCTACTTGTGATGCTTTTGTTTCCAGTTTGTCCCTCTGCTACTTGTGATGCTTTTGTTTCCAGTTTGTCCCTCTGCTACTTGTGATGCTTTTGTTTCCAGTTTGTCCCTCTGCTACTTGTGATGCTTTTGTTTCCAGTTTGTCCCTCTGCTACTTGTGATGCTTTTGTTTCCAGTTTGTCCCTCTGCTACTTGTGATGCTTTTGTTTCCAGTTTGTCCCTCTGCTACTTGTGATGCTTTTGTTTCCAGTTTGTCCCTCTGCTACTTGTGATGCTTTTGTTTCCAGTTTGTCCCTCTGCTACTTGTGATGCTTTTGTTTCCAGTTTGTCCCTCTGCTACTTGTGATGCTTTTGTTTTCCAGTTTGTCCCTCTGCTACTTGTGATGCTTTTGTTTCCAGTTTGTCCCTCTGCTACTTGTGATGCTTTTGTTTCCAGTTTGTCCCTCTGCTACTTGTGATGCTTTTGTTTCCAGTTTGTCCCTCTGCTACTTGTGATGCTTTTGTTTCCAGTTTGTCCCTCTGCTACTTGTGATGCTTTTGTTTCCAGTTTGTCCCTCTGCTACTTGTGATGCTTTTGTTTCCAGTTTGTCCCTCTGCTACTTGTGATGCTTTTGTTTCCAGTTTGTCCCTCTGCTACTTGTGATGCTTTTGTTTCCAGTTTGTCCCTCTGCTACTTGTGATGCTTTTGTTTCCAGTTTTGTCCCTCTGCTACTTGTGATGCTTTTGTTTCCAGTTTGTCCCTCTGCTACTTGTGATGCTTTTGTTTCCAGTTTGTCCCTCTGCTACTTGTGATGCTTTTGTTTCAGTTTGTCCCTCTGCTACTTGTGATGCTTTTGTTTCCAGTTTGTCCCTCTGCTACTTGTGATGCTTTTGTTTCCAGTTTTGTCCCTCTGCTACTTGTGATGCTTTTGTTTCCAGTTTGTCCCTCTGCTACTTGTGATGCTTTTGTTTCCAGTTTGTCCCTCTGCTACTTGTGATGCTTTGTTTCCAGTTTGTCCCTCTGCTACTTGTGATGCTTTTGTTTCCAGTTTGTCCCTCTGCTACTTGTGATGCTTTTGTTTCCAGTTTGTCCCTCTGCTACTTGTGATGCTTTTGTTTCCAGTTTGTCCCTCTGCTACTTGTGATGCTTTTGTTTCCAGTTTGTCCCTCTGCTACTTGTGATGCTTTTGTTTCCAGTTTGTCCCTCTGCTACTTGTGATGCTTTTGTTTCCAGTTTGTCCCTCTGCTACTTTGTGATGCTTTTGTTTCCAGTTTGTCCCTCTGCTACTTGTGATGCTTTTGTTTCCAGTTTGTCCCTCTGCTACTTGTGATGCTTTTGTTTCCAGTTTGTCCCTCTGCTACTTGTGATGCTTTTGTTTCCAGTTTGTCCCTCTGCTACTTGTGATGCTTTTGTTTCCAGTTTGTCCCTCTGCTACTTGTGATGCTTTTGTTTCCAGTTTGTCCCTCTGCTACTTGTGATGCTTTTGTTTCCAGTTTGTCCCTCTGCTACTTGTGATGCTTTTGTTTCCAGTTTGTCCCTCTGCTACTTGTGATGCTTTTGTTTCCAGTTTGTCCCTCTGCTACTTGTGATGCTTTTGTTTCCAGTTTGTCCCTCTGCTACTTGTGATGCTTTTGTTTCCAGTTTGTCCCTCTGCTACTTGTGATGCTTTTGTTTCCAGTTTGTCCCTCTGCTACTTGTGATGCTTTGTTTCCAGTTTGTCCCTCTGCTACTTGTGATGCTTTTGTTTCCAGTTTGTCCCTCTGCTACTTGTGATGCTTTTGTTTCCAGTTTGTCCCTCTGCTACTTGTGATGCTTTTGTTTCCAGTTTGTCCCTCTGCTACTTGTGATGCTTTTGTTTCCAGTTTGTCCCTCTGCTACTTGTGATGCTTTTGTTTCCAGTTTGTCCCTCTGCTACTTGTGATGCTTTTGTTTCCAGTTTGTCCCTCTGCTACTTGTGATGCTTTTGTTTCCAGTTTGTCCCTCTGCTACTTGTGATGCTTTTGTTTCCAGTTTGTCCCTCTGCTACTTGTGATGCTTTTGTTTCCAGTTTGTCCCTCTGCTACTTGTGATGCTTTTGTTTCCAGTTTGTCCCTCTGCTACTTGTGATGCTTTTGTTTCCAGTTTGTCCCTCTGCTACTTGTGATGCTTTTGTTTCCAGTTTGTCCCTCTGCTACTTGTGATGCTTTTGTTTCCAGTTTGTCCCTCTGCTACTTGTGATGCTTTTGTTTCCAGTTTGTCCCTCTGCTACTTGTGATGCTTTTGTTTCCAGTTTGTCCCTCTGCTACTTGTGATGCTTTTGTTTCCAGTTTGTCCCTCTGCTACTTGTGATGCTTTTGTTTCCAGTTTGTCCTCTGCTACTTGTGATGCTTTTGTTTCCAGTTTGTCCCTCTGCTACTTGTGATGCTTTTGTTTCCAGTTTGTCCCTCTGCTACTTGTGATGCTTTTGTTTCCAGTTTGTCCCTCTGCTACTTGTGATGCTTTTGTTTCCAGTTTGTCCCTCTGCTACTTGTGATGCTTTTGTTTCCAGTTTGTCCCTCTGCTACTTGTGATGCTTTTGTTTCCAGTTTGTCCCTCTGCTACTTGTGATGCTTTTGTTTCCAGTTTGTCCCTCTGCTACTTGTGATGCTTTTGTTTCCAGTTTGTCCCTCTGCTACTTGTGATGCTTTTGTTTCCAGTTTGTCCCTCTGCTACTTGTGATGCTTTTGTTTCCAGTTTGTCCCTCTGCTACTTGTGATGCTTTTGTTTCCAGTTTGTCCCTACTTGTGATGCTTTTGGGCCATGTGGAAGTGTGATCAAGTGCTAGGGTGTGGATTAACACATCGGGTGCCCACGTGGTGTCTACAAGTCAATTTCTTTGATGTCGCTGGAGGCCCACGACGCGTTTGACGCGTTGTACAGTAAACTATACTGTACTGTAGCTACTGCACTTGGCTACCGCGGTGATGAAACAAACTCCATTTCCCAACATGCAGCGCGCAATTACGTCACCCGGACGTGCTGTGTGTCTCGTTGACTTCCTGTTTAGCGGCTGCACAAAAATGCTGTTTTCTCCGGATTCTCTTCCTTTTTTCATTTTTTTCTCAAAACGGCAGCCTCTTCTACATGCCGTAACACAAACACTGTGGCTTAGAAATGATAAAAAAACGGTCCTGACTGAAAGAAAAGATTTTCGCGAAATAAACAGGACATACTCGGATTACTTTTCTCGCCAGTACTCTCGCCGGTAGGTAAAATGACGCGTTGCCATGGGCACCAGCAAATTAAGACTTCAAAACCATGTGGGCGTCCGATGTGTTAACCAATAAAAACAACAAGTTATTAAATGGAGATAAGAGGTTTCTGCGCAACATACTGAGTCAGGGGCGTCAATTGGGTATGGCAGGGGTATGCAGCTGCCATACCCTGGGTCCAGGGGGGTCCAGGGGTATGCAGCTGCCATACCCTGGGTCCAGGGGGGGAAATAAAAGTTACTTTTAAATATAAATTCATGAATGTCTCTTTGTCTATCTGTGCTGGTTATTATGTTGTTAAATTACAGTAGAATAACTACAAATGCAAAATTTAACAAAATGGTCACTTTAACAAGGAATTATAATTATATTCTCCACACTTGTATTCTCCCCATCTTGACAGAATGGTATATTCCAGGTTCCGCAGGTCAGCTGCACAGGTGCAATGCATTATTGTTAATTGTGTCACGTTTACTAACATGCCAAGTTTAGCTGCACTTGAACAACCGTTCCAGGCTGCCATATCCAGCCCAAGAAACTGTAGAAACCTGGGGTAAAAAATAAAATGTACTTCTTAAAATAAATGTATCATGCCTGTTGCTAAGGTATGGCAACATGACTGGTGAAGACTGGTGAAGCCATACCTTAGCTTTTTCTGAACTGACGCCACTGTACTGAGTATTGACTCAGTCTGTGTTCTGTCACCAAAGGCAACACTTCTCTCTAAGTACTGTTAAATAATAATAATAATATGTTTATTGAGGCATACAGGCAGCGCTGGTGGCCAAACGGCAGCACACTTTATGGAACTGGAAAACAAGGCCTGACAAAATACCAGCAGCTCCTTGAAAGCATTACCATACAGTGTAATGTATGAGTGCATTACCATACAGTGTAATGTATGGTAATGCCCACTATAAAAATCCTTTTTATCAATTATGATGCAGTGTTTACCCCAAAAGATTAATCTGGTGTCTCCCCTCCCCCACAGGAGCCAAAAGAACTAAAATAAACCTTTATAAATGGACTTACTGTGTACTCAACTCTTCACTATTGTATTTACTGTTCTTTTCCTGAAAAAATCCTGCTAATGCATTTTTTCCACAGGTTTTCTATTTTATATATATATAAAATAGAACCGAACCGGAAAATATCGAACCGAATGACCCTGTACCAAACAATACAATACAAAACCACTCCACATCCACATTCCCCTGGAACCCCCTCAACGACCCCTAGGGGTCCGCAGAGCCCACTTAGAGAACCACCACCCTAGAGGTTGGGTACCATATTGTTCAGTAAAAAAAAAAACACATAGTTATAAAAATACATTTATAAATCAAGGACATTTCTGTTTATATCGAAAAAGTATCGAACCGTGTCACCAAAATATCGAACCGAACCGAACTGTGAATTTTGTGTATCGTTGCACCCCTAATATATATATATAGATGTGTGTGTGTGCGTGTGTGTGTGTGTGTGTGTGTGTGTGTGTGTGTGTGTGTGTGTGTGTGTGTGTGTGTGTGTGTGTGCGTGTGCGTGTGTGTGTGTGTTTAATGGAGAATGGAGCGTATATATCAAGAAACCACTCCATACCCATTGAAAAGCAGAATCCACTTTCATAGGTAGATTTAAACTTCACGTCCGCAATGGCAGGACATGTGACGTTTTGAAAAGGAACATCAGTACTCATAAGACTAAATGTGACCCAGCATAGCAGAGGGGCAGTCATTTCGGAAAGCACAGCTTTAGACCAGCCCTTGAAATTATTTTTTTTCCTTTTTTTTTCTAAAATGTGATAAAGGCACAAAAGCATTTCATAAATATCAGGCTACATTTCACTTAAACGCCAGAGCTTAACTCTGCATGAAAATAAGACTTTTTTAAAATTAATGTGAAGAGAAACCTCACATTTTGCAGGTTACATTTCATCTAAAAGGCTGAATTTCTCAGATCTAGTATTTCTGCGTGGCATAACTCTATAAGCCATATCTTCTAAACTGTTGGGTCAATCTTCACAACCAATATATCATTGTGTAGCTATGATCCCCAGCTTTCAAATGAAATGAAAATGAAAAAAAAAAAAAAAAAAAAATCAATGACTAGCCCTCAGCTGTGTTCGGACACAAATGTGCATGCATACACATGTGGCATTTCAACTCTTCAGTGTTT
>NW_027664766.1:0-17952 GCF_963921795.1 Nannobrachium achirus | reverse complement strand
GCAACAGCACGATCCATATCATCCATGGGGAACAGGAACGACTCATTTCCCTGGCTCGACCTGTACTTCCTGGAAAAGGTCTCTGGATTGAATTTCCACAGATCATTGAAGCGCTGGTCCCCGTAGCCGTAACCAATGTACAGCTCTCCATTGTAGGCAAAAGGCTGAATGATAGAAAACGTTCTTCTGGAGAAGGTGTCCAGAAGGCATGCTCAGCCAGCAGCTTGGTCTCTGTGTCAAACACTCTGATGCTGTTGGAGTGGCCTCCCCCCAAGCCCCCAAATACAAACATCTTTGTTCCGATAATGGTGGCAGAGTGACCGCAGGAAGCAGGTTGAGGAGTTCCTCTGTTGTTAATTAAAGACCAGACCATTATGGTGGTGTCCAACTTGTACATGTCATTAGTATATACATTCAGCTGGGTCTGTCCTCCATACACATATATGACCTTCTTCATGACACAGGCTGAGTGGAACACCCATGCTTCTGGATTAGTCCCAGCAATATTGGGTTTGAACCAGCTGTGGGTGTCAACATCAAAGGCATACAGCACATTGCAGTAAGGATACCCTCCCCAGATGTAGACAATTTCTTCTACCAGCACAGCAGTGTGGCCATAGCGCCTGGAGGGAACCTCAATGGGACTTTGTCCTCTTCCATTTGTCACTGGGGGAAACTTCCTCCAATGCAAAGACAATGTGTTGAAGATGTGGACTACAAACTGATCACTGTTGTTCAGGTTGTTGTATCCTCCAAATGAGTATATCTTGTGTCCGACTACCACAACAGCATGGTAGTACTCCTTAGGTCCTCCTTTCAGATGTATCGTCCAGTGAATCATTTCACGCACCAGCACCACTGTGAATCAGATCAACTAATTTACAATAGAGGTTGTTAGAAGGTTTTCAAAAGTTCCCTGAATGGTGTTGTGTTTGAAAATACATTAAGAGCATTTAAAAGGACAATTAAATCTGATGTAATAATAATGATGTTGCGTGATGACGTCATTATATGACATTATAGCTAATGACTAAAGCCCTATTCGCCCTGATTAACATTACCTGAGGACCCCAGGTAAGTGGAAAGATCACTGAGGTCCTCTGTTTTTTTAATCCCCGTGCGAATCGTCCATGTCTGTAATAATCACGGATGACATGGGGTAAAGATTACAGGCCGTTTTACCTACCATAATAATCACTTTACAGACGTCCTCTGATAAAACTAATCCAGCGCGAATCGACATCTCCGTAATCGCGGTAAAATCACCTTGTTTGCATAATTTTTTAAGCGTCATGGAATACAGCGCGGTGGACACGCACACACACACACGAGACGCACATAAACCTTCAGCGCTAAACCTGGCGTGTTGCCAGGTTTCCTCATTATAAGTGACTTTGGTCTAATTTTTCCTGTAAAGTCTCTAGTTGCGTGTTGCTTTTGTTTGGGCTTTTTTCTGAAGTGTAGTTGCTTATTTGGCCTTGCTTTCAACATTCTTTAAGAAAATAGCTAATGTAATAGAGCTCAAGTGGTGAAACTGTTGGGCTTGTTTTCATAGACCTGGTCGCTTGTTTCACTCACAGAGTTTGGCAGCTTTGCCACGGCCTCTCTTCGTCAAAACAGCACAGCAGCGCTATATAACTATTTTCCTTTGGACTCAGAGATGTGAGAATATGGTATTTACGGTAGTTAAAATGTGCCACGGGAAAATGTTATCTATAATATAAATATAACTCGGAGGAGAGCAGAGCCCATCAGCCCAGAGTCAAACCAGCTGCTGCTGGAGTTCATTGGTTTGACGTCTTTTCACTGCATGATTTAATTGATTATTTGAGAAAGATTACAATAGTATATAGTCTTCTACGCATTACAGCTTGTAGATCTGCTGTTATAAATAATATGCAACTCGTCTTCATCCTATGATCTGGTGAGAAGGATGTGGTGCCCTGTTGTTCTAGCTTCTATAGGAGTCTCCACCGCCTCATTGATCATTTGTTTAATTGGCTCGTTCACCGGCACATTGACTCTCGATCGGAATTCTGAATTATTTATTTCAATCAGACTGAATAAATACTGGAATATTAAAAAAATACTGTTAATGTAAATGCTAAAACTGAGTGTAGTCAGTGTACACATGAATGGTCATTTCTGTTTTGAGGACAAACAATGGATTCATGTCCGTGATTTCAAGTAAAACACAGACATGGCTTATCCCGTCCGAATCTGCCATAATAATCACAGAGGACGTGGGGTAAAGATTACTTTACCCCACGTCCTCAGGTAATGTTAATCCAGGGGGAATAGGGCTTAAGGATGGGTTCTTGTTGAGAACCGGTTCTTGTTGAGAACCGGTTCCCCGTGGATCGATTCCTTGGAATCGTTAGTCACACACGGGAGACGCTGCCTTGTTTTGTTAGACCGCGTCCAACATGTTGTCTAAGCAGAGGTGTAATTTATAGTAAGATAGCAGATCTACAAGCTATGAGCTTGTAGATCTGATATCTTACTATAAATTAGGCACTATGCACAGCACTCTGTCCCACACTATGAAAACAGTCACATCTTGTCCTACGTCCGTGAGTGAGTACGTAAGTAATGCCTATAGTCAATGTCTATAGTCTATAGCTGTTGTGACATCACATTGTTGTGACATCACATTGTTGTGACATGACCTCGTCAAAGACCACACCCTGGATATCCATACATGGTGACGACTGGATCATCACCTAGATCTCCATATGGAACTGACCTCTACATCGGTTCCCAGATGATGCCCTGTTAAGGCAACCACACTAATAAAATCCCTTTTTGCCATAGTTTGGTACTTTTTCTGGTTTTCATGTGTCTATTAGGTTGACAGTACTTCATTAGACCCCTTGGTGTGGTTGTTATGAGCAATTATGTATTCCCTTTGTATTTGGGGTTTCTTCCTGGAGGCTGACACCTTGTGGGTCAAAAGTGCCGATCCAAAAACACAGATTAAATGACATCACATAATCAACCCCTCCCCTTTTACCATTCACCCAACACTGTGGGTGTGGCTAACTTCACCTGGGTCGCCACCAAACATGACAACCAGGGATACCTAATGAACTGGTGGGTGTGGCCACCTAAAAAACCTAATTTTAACTCTTTCTTTACACTTTCATGAGGAAAAATCTTCCTCCTGGTATAATCATAATACCTGATAATCATGTTTTAGGGGGGAAAGATCATGGCACTGCATCTTTAAGCCCATATATGGGAATGCCCATACAACAGAATCCCTTTTATGGCATCAATATTAAGCCCATAAAGGAAATCATCAACATCTAATCCTGTGTTTCTTAAATATATCATAATGGTTAAAGTGGTCAAAGAATGCATGAGTGTTCACTTACCCATTCTGCATAGCAGCAGGGTCGTATGTTAGCGCCATACCAGTCTGAAACACAAACACATGCATTCATTAAACATCATCCTGGACCTTTTCAAAATCTCATTCAGAATCAGTTCACCAGAGGCGTGTTCAAACATACAGGGTTCATCTATAGGCAGGTTGTTCTCTATCACACACAAACACAGAAATACACAATTCAACTCTAAAAACTGGGGGAAAAAAAGGAAAAATCACACCCAATGTGAAGTGAGCGGTGGTCGTGCTTGCATAACGTCTTCAGACTAGGATTTGAGTCTAGGATGTACAGGCTATGCTACATACACACGTTTTGCTATGGCAAAACGCTGAGGAAAAGGCTACAGACACACGCACAGCCACTCTATGGAGCGGTTTACCACCGCTCAAAAATACATAATGTATGAATAAAGTGCTTTATCACATACACAACCACAGGTAGCATGTATAGCACAATGCACAATGCAGTTTTTTTGCTCACACTGTTACTTTCACTAATTGCGACCATAGGTCGCAAGTTTAGTATGTGAACGGTCACAGCTTGTCCGCATGTATGTACTGTATCTCTGTCTATAACGCCTGACACTGTGGTTCTATGGGTTTGTCGCTCTCACATCACGCTCTGGCTTCACTGTGATGTCATCAATATTAAGCCCATATCTAACAGGACTTCATATGGGAATGCACATATATGGAGGCCAAATCGGCCACATACCACGCTAACGGCTGGTTCTGCAGACAGGGATCTCCATGTATGGGCATAAAAGGGTATGATGTCAGATGTCATAAACATCATAGGACTTTCACATAACGAATAACTGAGTAAGCATGTTTGGGCTCTCACAGCATATCTCCATAACAGTACGTGGATGTCCATATATGGGTACCAGGGGTCTCCATATATGGGTAACTGGTCCGATATACATCACTGGCCAGATGGCCAAGAATTGGCGTGACCTCACGCATGTCGCCCTGAGGCGTCTTACTAGTAAACATATAGTGCATTCATGTATATTATGATGAATCATAACCACCTTTACTGTTGAAGTGTTTTAACTTTCATCTCTATCCTTCACACATTTTATTACATCCAGTACAATGACTGTTACAGTAATATCTTGATGTTCTATTCTGCTGTCTGCAGTTTGCCACAGTCTTTCGGAGCATGTCATTCCATGTCGAACCAAACGTGAGTGTGAAATAAAATAAAATACATACAGTACATATGCATGGATACAGAAAACCTGACACTAGATGTTAGACCAAGGGTCTTCAACAGGGGGTCCGGGACCCCTAAGGGGTCCTCAGAGTTACTACAGGGGGTCCTCCAAATCTTCGTGTGACTTTTTTCTCCTTTTTTTATATTAACCACTTGAACGTGTCCATATTCTGAGAACTTTGGCTAAAAATAGCAGATCTACAAGCTCACAACGCCTCGCGCTGCGAGGCGTTGTGAGCTTGTAGATCGGCTATTTTTGGCAAAGAGCTTTGGAGGTTGGAAAAGAGCAGAATAAGTACAGAGTGAAAGGTCAAGTTTATTAAGTATTGACGGTTCAAGTGGTTAAATATCTAAAAACACAAATTGACATGAATCCAAAATACACTGAAGATTGTGCTGTGAAACGATGAAACTATATGGAATTTATGAAAAGGTTGTCCGAGTCCCTGCTTCATCTCTCTCTCAACTAAGGGGTCCTCAGCCTGAAAACGTTGAAGACCCCTGTGTTAGACAGTTGGCATGCAAGGCAAACAATCATTATTATCATTCCACAGCCGCATTGGCACTGGGAACAAACCACCATTTCAATCTTTCAGTGGACATCCTAGGAAGGACGAATCTGTCGCTGAAGCAGCTTTTATGTTTTATGAATATTTTATGTGGAGGGTGATGCATGTCATCACTGTCGGGCAGAAACCTCCTATCTCCAAGTTTCACATTTGTACATTTTTTCGCAAGCTAAAGCCCTGTGCGTGACTTTAGGGCAACATTTGTAGGAGCAGTGTCCAAAAATGTGTCTTGCAAGAATCGGCCTCATGGTGGCGCTAGAAGGGGGCCATGTGAGAATTGATGGGTGGAGGTTGTGGTTTGGCAGGCAAGGAGTGTGTATGCAAAATTTGGCATGGATGGGGGCAACGGTTGCAGAGATATGAGAAGGGCAAAAGTGTGATGTGTGACGTGTGACGTGTGACGGACGGACGGACGGACGGACGGACGGACGGACGGACGGACGGACGGACGGACGGACTGACAGCCGGTGGAGGTTTTGATAGTACCTGCGACCTGACGGTCGCAATCATTTTAAAAATGATAAATACAAAACAAACGTTTTTTGAACATAACAGGTTTCCACTCGACAACGACGATATTATCAAGGATGTTTTTTCAGGTTTTGGCCCAGGCTCTCTCGTGCTGTACAAGTGAATCAAGTCCTTCCAGGCTGCACCCAGCGGTTGAACTGGTGTCATTAATTACATTTCCCTGGACTTATACTGTTGCCCTTAATCTGGTTCCAGTCCAGCACTGTAAATGAGTGCTTCCCCCAGGACACTGACAACAACGCTGTGGTAAATCACCATCAGCATCTTTTTTGCTATGCTTTAAAATACCTAATGTGTTTTCCCAGGAAAAAGGGTGTCTGGACTGTGCTTTGCTATACGGAATCTGTGAGTTGTCTTAGACTCACCTCACCACCACTCAGCAGTTAAGAGTGGGGTGGCTCAGAGTAGATGACAGAGTACAGCAACTTGCAATGGGCCTGGTGTACAAGATACACTACACCACTAAGATACCCATGTACCTGGCAAAATACTTTATAAACGTTAAGGACGTCCACAATTACAACACCAGAGGCAGCGCCACAGATCACGTTCAACCCAGAGTCAACTCAAACAAAGGGTCAAACTCGTTCTTCTGCTATACCACCAAAATGTGGAACTAACTAACCCAACCCTAATCCTTTGTATTTACCTACTGTATATTTTTTTTAGCACTGTTTATTTTATTTGTATTTACTTTTTTTTTTAACTATATCTACTGCATAGTACTGTGTTCTATCCGTCTGTCATTCAATGTTATATGAGATACTTCAATGGTTTCCTATGGAAATAAGCTTAGGCTTTTCTAGGATCTCCTTTTAGTTGACCTTGTACCAGTGAACTGTACCATCATGAAACTGTACCTTTTTCTATGCAAACTTCTAATAAAGTCTTCAATCAATCAATCAATCTTTGCAGTTCAGTTTGTCATACAGTATATCGTCGTAGTCGGTGGAAACCTTATATGTCCAAAACCGTTTGTTTTAAATTCATCATTTTTAAAAGGATTTAAACAAGTGAAAACAGACGATCTACAAGCACACAACGCCTCGCACTGCGAGGCGTTGTGTGCTTGTAGATCGGCTGTTTTCACTACTTTTGTGCGACGGCCTTGTATGATGAAGCAGCGCTTTACTTTGTGAAAGAATGCACACATTTGAAACTTGGAGAGAAGAGGTTTCTGCCCGACAGTGACGATATTTGGCAGTGGTTTGAAATTTCTGTGCCCACGGCATACCCTTTCCTAGATTAAATATCGAGAAATAGGGAGGAAAAACCGGGTAAACAATTGAACAACACTGAGCTGTCAGAGTCTTTTACTGTGCGTGTAGAGCATTTGGTGTCAAAACGCAGCTCACCCAGAATTTGGCAAAAGTCAACATTTTTGGTGGAAACGTGTTTGACATTTTGGACACACACGGTGATGAAGTGCAGTGTCTCGAAACGTTTAGTTTCGTCACACTAAGTGGGTAGCCTTCAAATAAATTAGGCCCGCGACAGTTACCAGATAAAGTTCTAGACGGGATGTGACATTTTTGGAACCGTTAAGTAAACTCAACACCACATTAATACCTTCTATTCATATGAAGGGTTTATGCTTACAGTGTCAAGTCGTGCGCACACAGAATACAACATTCTTAAAAGTTCATCCTTTTAACCACTTAAAGCCTGTGTACTTTGTTGACTGGTGACCGCGAGGGTCTATCGTTGGTCCCCTCCTTTTTTCCCTGCACACCAAATCTCTTCACCAAATGTTTCGCTGAACGTTCACCAATTTCACTGAACGCACCGTTGGTTCCTGTTGAGATTGGCACATTTCACCCAGGTTTTTTCATCTCACTCATGTCACTTTGTCACTCACTCAGCAACGAAATAAACAGAAATAAAAATAAAACAATTCACAGGAGGCAAGCAGTGATCACCCCATGATGAGCACTGCAATGTAGTTTCAAATGCACTACACTGCAGGCGCTTTTTGATAGTGAAAAAATAAGAAGACACGTGTGACATGTGTGATCTGGTCAGCTTGCCCTAGGAAATGTGCCACGCTCAATAGGGAACAACAGTATAGCACCTGAGGTGCTCTCCCTACTCTTGTAGACACAGTGGGACACAGACGGGTTGACAAGTTGCCCTGCCTGAAACTGATAAGCACTCTACATCTCCCCTGAGCAAGCAGCAGTTCCGTCTCGGTTGAGTGGTATGCTTTTGGTCTCCCCACGCGGGAGACTCGGGTTCAAATCATGGGTGTTAATTACCTCTATCGGGAGAGGACATAAAATGCATGGATTACCCACTTAAACCCTACAGTAGATCGTATTCACTGTCGGGCAGAAACCTCGTATCTCCAAGTTTCAAATTTGTATGTTTTTCGTAAAGTAAAGCCCTGGTTCATTCGCAAAAAAACTATTGAAAATAGCAGATCTACAAGCACACAACGCCTCGCGTCGCGAGGCGTTGTGTGCTTGTAGATCTGCTATTTTCACCATTTCAAATCATTTTTAAAATGATAACTACAAAACAAACGGTTTTGGACATACTGTTCAAGGTTTCCACCCCGATAGATACGATATACGCTTCTCTGACTGGAGTCCCCCAGGGTTCTGTAGTAGGCCCCTATTACTTTTCCCCCCTCCACAGCAAATCCCTTCGGCAGAAATGTGCAGGTGTACAACAAGCTCAACAACGTGTCCAATTGCAATATGTTTTGCAGATTATGAAACGCACAGACAGTATAGGGATGCCAAGGTTCAACAGTGTGTGTGTGCAGGGGCGTCACACCAAATTCTGGGCCCTGAGTACAAGGATTCACTGTGGGGCCTCCCGTGAATGTTATAACTATTGAAAAATAGCAGATATACAAGCTCACAGCGCGGCACCGAGTGCCGCGCTGCGAGCTTGTAGATCTGCTATTTTTGAAAAATCGTGAAAATGTGTGCAAAAAACCTATGCTTCCATGTCAGTGGTGCTCAAACCTTTTCATGTCAAGGACCCCAAGATGATATGTATTTGGCCACGGACCCCCCATCTCAAAATATTTAGTTCCAGGGACACCACCCCAGAAGCAAAATTTGAGTTACAAATGTTTGCTTAAAAAATACATACATTCAAAGATTTGCACAAATTTTCACGACTTTAAAAAAAAATAGCAGATCTACAAGCTCGCAGCACGGCACTCTGTGAGCTTGTAGATCTGCTATTTTTCAATAGCAAAAGTTACTAGGGCCCCTCCACCTTGGGCCCTAGTAACTCAGTCCCACTCCCTCCTCCCCCTTGTGACGCCCCTGTGTGTGCGTGTGTGCGTGCGTGCGTGCGTGCGTGTGTGTGCACAGCGTGGCAGACAGAAGCAGCTGTCTGCGGAGGCAGATAAGTGCTGCTCTCTCTCTCTCTCTCTCTCTCTCTCTCTCTCTCTCTCTCTCTCTCTCTCTCTCTCTCTCTCTCTCTCTCTCTCTCTCTCTCTCTCTCTCTCTCTCTCTCTCTCTCTCTCTCTCTCTCTCTCTCTCTCTCTCTCTCTCTCTCTCTCTCTCTCTCCCCCCTCCTGTGTGAGTCTGGAACACTGCAAGCCCCAGCCACTCATTATGGATGCACATGCTTTCTGGCTCGGGCAGCCACTGGGAGACCAATACAGTGAGTGTGTGTGTGTAGGCGTGTGTGTGTGTCTGTGTGTGTGTGTGTGTGTGTGTGTGTGTGTGTGTGCGTGCGTGCTTGTGTGCGCGTGTGCGTGTGCGTGTGCGCGCGCGTGTGTGTGTGTGTGTGTGTGTGTGTGTGTGTGTGTGTGCGTGGTTTGTACAGTAAGGGCAAACCATAAGGCATCTGTAAGGACACCTGTATTATAATGTACTGCCAAAGGAAACATGAACACGCGCGCGCGCACGCACGCACGCACGCAACCACGTTTGTGAGTGTTTTTTCATGACTAATGCTTGACCAGCTGTGACTTTGAGAGTCCTTTGTGAGAGTGAGCATGAGTGCGTGCACACGTGTGTGCATGTATTAGTGTGTGCTTTAGTGTGTACATACGGGTGTGGTTGTGTGCAGTTGTGTGTATGCTTGAATTTGTGTATGTGTGTCCTATAGTGTGCAAGTATATTTGCATGTTTGTGTCTCCAATTGTGGTTATAAATATGAGATACTTCAATGGTTTCCTGTGTAAATAAGCCAAGTGCTTTCCTAGGATCTCCTTTTAGTTGACCTTGTACCAGTGAACTGTACCGTCATGAAACTGTACTTTTTTCTATGCAAACTTCTAATAAAGTCTTCAATCAATCAAAGTTAGGTGTGTCCATGTGTTGATTTTTGGACGTGTGCGTGTGTGTGTGTGTGTGTGTGTGTGTGTGTGTGTGTGTGTGTGTGTGTGTGTGTGTGTGTGTGTGTGTGTGTGTGTGTGTGTGTGTGCGCGCGCGTGTGCGTGTGCGTTTGTGTGTGTGTGTGTGTGTGTGTGTGTGTGTGTGTGTGTGTGTGTGTGTGTGTGTGTGTGTGTGTGTGTGTGTGTGTGTGTGTGTGTGTGCGCGTGTGTGTGTGTGGTTAAGGGGAGAATGCGGTGACTAATAATGATGTTTGTCAGCATGAAACAAACGAGCAGAGAATGTTATGAACTCTAGATAGTTTACAACGATGGTTCTCAACCTGTTGGTCGGGACCCCCAGAGGGGTCCCCACATTATTTTAGGGGGGGTCCCCAGATGTTTAGCTAAATGTTAACATTGTTTGCTCACTCAACAGTAAACAGGCCAACATACTGTATAAGTGTATAGAGGGTATCTGCACATTTCTAAAGTGACAATTTAAGGACTTTAAAGGAGTAGTTCACCCCCAAAATGACTTTTTTCTATTGATTACTCACGCCATGGAGACTTGAGTTCAATAGTTTTGTAATTGTCGCATTCCTAAGACGAACATTTGATTATAGTAAATTTACCTATGCATTTGGCTCCCCATCCGGAATCAATGGGGGTACATTTATTGTATGCATTTTTCGTCTATAGGAATGCGGCAGATACCCTCACAAAAACATGCAGTAATCCTGGTCTCAATAATGCCTCCCCCTGGCCAGCCGGGGCGCCTGATGGAGGGGAAAGGAACTGGTTGGAATAACGTGTTCCTTCCACGTGCTACGTCCAACCCGGGGAAATCCCCACTGTCAGGTGAAAAGAAGCAACTTGGACTCCTCATGCATAGAAGGAAGCATGAGTTCAGTCCATTGTCTCCCCAGGCGCGGCAGAGGGAGAGCAGAGCCCAGGATTACATAGGCAATTGGCACTGGGTGAAAATGGGTTACAAAAACGTGGGATCAAAATTATATAAAATAACTGGTCAAACATTGGTAAAATTGTCAAATCACAACGCTTCGCTAGCATAGAGATCAGCTATTTTCACAAATATCTGATCTATTTTAACTCCTACAATTCCAAGTGCTTGTGCAGGGTGGGGTGCGGGGGTGGGGTCCCCAGTTCAAATGGGATTCTTTTGGGGGTCGGCGTGGCCTGAAAAGGTTGAGAACCACTGGTTTACGAGAGGGATAGAATGGTGACATTTTATTGCACCGGGTTAAATGAAGACTGAGGATTTAGCTGTGTAGCTATCTACAGAGAGAGAGAGAGAGAGCGAGAGAGAGAGAGAGACAGAGCGAGAGAGAGAGAGAGAGAGAGAGGCAGATCGATAGAGGGACATAGGGAGACAGACAACATGTAGGAGGAATGTTGACAGAGAGATGGAGAGAGCAACACATGACAGCGTTCCTCCGAGGAAGAGGAAGGTGATGAAGAATGACCCGGCTGATAAACTGACATGTGATGACTATCTCCCCTATCTGTCCTCTGCTGCTGATCAATGACACGCACGCACGCACATGCAAGCACAAGCATGCATGCGCACATATGCGCAGTTGCGCACGCACATGGCACGCACACACACACACACACACACACACACACACACACACACACACACACACACACACACACACACACACACACAGTGGTGGAAAAAGTACTAGAATGTTTTACTTAAAGGAGTAGTTCACCACTTTTCAACCTGTCTTCATATAATAGGTCCTCACTAATGTTCATGATAAAATATCACAATTTTTTCCTACTCAGTCCAAGTCTCCTAGGAGAGCTGTGGGAAGTTCAGAATCCATCGTCTTGTGACATCATCATTTTCCAAAAAAAAAAATTGTAATTAGATTTTTATTATCTCGAGAACAATGGCTTCCACTTTAAAATTGCAACTTTTCAGGAATAGAAAGCCTGCAGTTTCTATAAGCTGGATTGACAATCGATGATGTCACAAGACCTGCCCACAGTAGTCTAGTAGCCAGCCCATAGAGCCCCATTGTAGACCCGGACATTTTGAGTACCCTAATGTTTTATGTTAGAAATGTTGAGTATGGGTCCCCAGCATATAAAAACCACCGGATGCTAACTTGTATATGTTGAGCAATTTTCATAATCAGCCACTAAAGTTGGTGTCCCATTAACTTTACATTACAGGAAAAATAAGCAAAAAATTAATCTGCTTTAAGTAGCATATGAGGGGTCTAACTAGGGGTATTTCATGATTCTGAATCCATTGCAAGCATCCGTTTTGCACGAAAATCATTCCTTGGCGAAAAATCGGCCTTGGTTTAGTGATGAAAAGTGCCGAATCATCACTTTTCACATGTTCCTGGGGTCCGTTTTAGCCCAAGGAATGTTTTTCATGCAAAACGGATGCTTGCAATGGATTCAGAATCATGAAATACCCCTAGTTAGACCCCTCATATGCTACTTAAAGTTGTACCATGTAACTTTTTTTATAAAACAAATCTTAAAATTGTCCTAACTGTTAAATCGCTAAAGTTTTAGAACACCCACTCCGTTATTTTCAGCTTCTGAAGCCTTCTCTTTATATGTTTTCTATGATCCTGGCCGTGGACCGGATTTCGCGCAAAATTGACGTAATCTGCATCATCTGTATACGTTGTGTATACGTTGCCCAATCACATCGCCGATCATGCACACATGGTACACTACCGGCCAATCACAGCGCATCTTGAAGTGGGGTCGCCATATTTGTAGTCGCCCGTGTGTCTCTTTACTCAAAAGGTAATCTCGCCTACCAGGCAGGGTGAAGTAGTCCGTTTCTCCGGAATGCCTGAACGCACAGGAACCAGGGACCCCTCCAAAGATAGC
Source organism: Nannobrachium achirus (assembly GCF_963921795.1). Lineage (NCBI taxonomy): Eukaryota > Metazoa > Chordata > Actinopteri > Myctophiformes > Myctophidae > Nannobrachium > Nannobrachium achirus. The sequence continues at coordinate 5,074 of NW_027664766.1, read as the reverse complement.
TCTCGGCGTTGTGGAGGCAGACGCGGGGGTGTGAAGGTACGAAAAACGGGCGAAAGACGCGAACGCGACCGCGGTTTGCTATATGGCTACTGACCACTAGTTGAGAATCTTACACAGTATAGCTTTAAAGCAGATTAATTTTTTGCTTATTTTTCCTGTAATGTAAAGTTAATGGGACACCAACTTTAGTGGCTGATTATGAAAATTGCTCAACATATACAAGTTAGCATCCGGTGGTTTTTACATGCTGGGGACCCATACTCAACATTTCTAACATAAAACTTTAGGGTACTCAAAATGTCTTGGTTCACATTCTGGCTACTAGACTACAGCCCTCCTCTGAGGAAAAAAAAAAGAAAAAAAAGGAAAAAAGCTATTTTTGAGTGAGGACCAATTATATGAACATAGGTTGAAAAGTGGTGGAGTGCCCCTTTAAGTAAAAGTATCAATGCTGCAATGTAGAAATACTGTTACAAGTAAAAGTCCGGAATTCAAAATGTACATGAGTAAAAGTATGAAAGTGTTGGCATCTGAGTGTACCAAAAGTAAAAGTACAAAATGTTTGAAAAAGCAGATCTACAAGGCATAGGGCTAATGTGGTTAATGTACGTTTTATAATATTATAATTTATATCTGCAAAGTAATTAGTAACTAAAGTTTTCAAATAAATGTAGTGGAGTAAAAGTACAATATTTGCCTCTGAGATTGGAAATTAGAAATACTCAAGTAAAGTACAAATACCTCAAAATTGAACTTTGTAAGTAAGTGTACTTAGGTTACATTAACGTTGAAAGTGAAACCATTGCAAACAGGAATGCACACCTTGTTGTAAAGTGCAGCAGAACTGCTTGCAACCCAGCAGTCTTATTCTTGGGGGGAAACCTTGGTCAAAAGTGGCAGATTTACAAGTACAGCTTGCAGATCGTCTATTTTTTGGCAAAGAGATTTGGTACACAGAGCCGTGGTTCTCAACCTTCCCAACTCTGAACCAAGGCCAACTGGAGCTCAGGTCGGCGATGTTAGCTGAGTGTTAAAATGCTTCAGCACTGGTGTCTCAACGCAGCCTTTACACCACTGATGTCAACCAGCACATCGTCGTTGTCGGGTGGAAACCTTGTATGTCCAAAAACATTTGTTTTGTATTTATCACTTTTAAAATGATTGAAACTAGTGAAAACAGCCGATCTACAAGCACACAACGCCTCGCGGTGCGAGGCGTTGTGTGCCTGTAGATCAGCTGTTTTCACTAGTTTTGTGCGAAGGCCTTATATGATGAAGCAGGGCTTTGCTTTGCGAGAAAAAAAAAACGTACGAATTTGAAACTTGGAGATACGAGGTTTCTGCCTGACAGTGACGATAGAACTTAGAAGAGTGATGGAGTGATGCACGGAGGAGAGACGAAGAGAGTGGAACGAAGGAGGGGTGTGCGCGCGTGTGTGTGTGCGTGCGCGCGTGCAGTGCACGCGCGCGTGTCGTTTCGAGCACTGCGCGTGACGAGGTGGAGAAGAGAGGGAGCGAGGGATGGAAATAGACAGCAGAGAAAAGAGAGAGAAGAGAGGGATTCACCATGGATCACTTCTTTCATCCTGTCCAAGTGCACACACGCACACACAACACATGCACGCATGTGTTGTGCACAGACACACACATTTGCAAGCATGCATTCGCATGCACACACACACACACACACACACACACACACACACACACACACACACACACACACACACACACACACACACACACACACACACACACACACACACACACACACACACACACACACACACACACACACACACACACACACACACGACAGAGTGCTTATGTCTTCTGAAGGACAAACATTTCATCTTTCCTACTCTCCTACCTTGCTACTTCAGCATAACTGTCAGCCCCAGTGTGTGTGGGCGTGCGCGCGCGCGCGTGTGCGTGCGCGCGTGTCTACAATACATTCATTCTATTCCATACAGTCCAGAATAAAACCCTCCTCCTCCAGCTGTCCTTCCGCGCGTGCATGTGTGTGTGTGTGTGTGTGTGTGTGTGTGTGTGTGTGTGTGTGTGTGTGTGTGTGTGTGTGTGTGTGTGTGTGTGTGTGTGTGTGGCCGCTGGCTCTATAGCCTATCAGCGGGCTTTAACCTTGGCCTCACATGTTGCTGATGAATCCGTTCGGAGGAGCCGTATCCAATTTTAGGCGGCGGCCCCGGCATTATGATGAATGGTGTGAATATGTGCGCGCAGTGAGGCGTTCGCCTTGAGATGCAATTTACCTGACAGCGCCTATACATCCGCGCGGGCGCTTTGATCGATATCGGGAGCCCCTTTATTTATTTATTATCTTAGTCTTTCTTTAACGGCGCCGTACATCGCTTTAAACACAATGAAAATGACAGGTGGTGGTGTTGTTATTTTTTTCTCTTTTTACATGGAGCCAGATGTTGAGGTTAAGGTCCTGGTCTGTTGTTGGAGATGCCATTACCTCGGGGCTAAAAACATCACCTCTGTGGATTGAAAGAGGCTGGTGGTTTTAAAGGCACTGCAATACTTTAGTTATGTTTCAAGAAGCTGCACCGTTCCTGTGGGACTTTGTCAAAGGACAATGAACCAAAAAAAAGAAGAAAAAAAAATGCTGCAGGGGAAAGTATGTGGCTTTTGATCTTTTTCTATTCTACACCCAAAAAGGACTTTTTTTTTCAGACGAAGAGAAACGATAAAATTCATTATCTACAAGGGCATTAACGACCTGTGATTTTTGCAAGTCGACTCGACTCAGTAAAAAGTTGAGTTGAAGTCGACTTTATTGTTTGATGACGTCATCACATCACACACAACCTCACACACGACCCCCCAATTATTTTGGGGGGTCCCCAGATGATTAACTTAATGTGAAACATTGTTTTCTCACTCAACAGTAAACAAACCAACGCAAAGTTTAAGTGTATAGAGGGTATCTTCACATTTCTAAAGTCCCAATTTAAGGACTTTTTAATACCTCTAAAATGACAAATTAAACATTGGCTAAATTGTCAGATATATAGAGGCAGAAATTGTGAAAATAGCCGACCTACATGCTCATGGTTGTGAGCAGGTAGATCTGCTATTTTCACAATGGAACTTTTTTACTTTTTTTTTTACTTTTTTTTTTTTTATGACTTTCTCTGGTGGGAGTAGACTTGTGTAATGAAGTCGACTGAGTCGACTTGTCGACTTTTTCGTTAATGCCCTATTATCTACACGAAATCTGCGTGTGTTTGTCTGTTTCCCGGGCATAACATGGTCGCCCTCAAACTTTTGGTGTGTGCGCCACAGATGACCTGAGAGCGTGCATGCCTTTGGTGCCTTTACAATCTATGATGGCAACACCCATGCCAAGGACCCATAATTATTGTGTCATTTGCGCTGCATAGAAACCAATGGCATCGCTTTGTCCATATATTTTACACAGTCTATGGTGCAGGCCTGTTATAGTGCCCATGAGGCCCATTTGACAAAATCCAGGGTGGAGGTTCTTCCATGGCCTACTACGGGGGTGGGCATTCTGGGCAACTTGATGATGGAGAGGGCAACTATATTTTCACACTCACTCCAGAGGGCCACAATGCATATACAGTCAAAAATAGCAAAAAATTAGCCAATCTACAAGCTCAAAACATGTCGCAGTGCGACACGTTTTGAGCTTGTAGATCTGCTATTTTAGCTATTTTTTTAATTGGAACCCTGGATTATTTTTGCCATTTTTGAATTGGAACCCTGAAAGTAACGTTTTTTATTGAATTTCAATGCATTTATATGTTCTTAACTTCTTATGTTAACTATATGAACTTAAATACAAATACATTGTGCATGAAAAAGACTAGTACTAGTCATTAAGCTACTAATATAGACTGAAGTAATTAAAGCGGGTCATGTTTGCATGTGTGAAATTTTAACAGATGAAATCAATAATATATCAGTATTCAGATATTAACACCCAACAGGCTAAACTCGTTCAGTAACGAGATAAGGCCACTAGGGGTCACTCTGCCAAAAGGAGTTGTCTCGTTCCTCAACGAGACAACAAAGGGTTAACTGTACAGCTCTGCGCGCATGCTGTGTGCCCTGTGAATGACCCTAGTCCATACGTCACACCGTAGCTCAGAGAGAGAGAGAGAAAAATGGCGCGACCTGGCTGCATTGATTTCCATTCTAGCTGAAACATAAAAAGGGCTTTATCTATGAATGAGGTGCAAAGAACGCCAGGGAAGCAGAGATCTGATTGATTTCACGGCGACACTTTACCGCGATGGTCGGCCCCGGTTTGGATTTTAGTTTCGCGAGCGTTTGTAAACAAATGTATTTTCTTCCTCAATCGTCAGTGGACACTCACGTGCACACGCACGAAGCCTCTGAGGCTCTTCAAAATAAAGCGTGAGTGAACGGCGGCACCAGCAACAGCTAGAAATGTTAGAAACCTTGGCTTCCCATGTGTTAAGCAGCGCGGGCCGCATGTGGCCTCCGGTCCACCAGTTGCCCACGTATGGCCTACAAGGAGGGTGCATGCAAAGTTTCGGGTGAGGTGCAGTCGGGTGCAGTCGGGTGTAGTCGGGTCTTACCTCTCCCTCTCTGTGCCACGGCCTCCCGTTCTGCGGGTATTTACTCTGACTCTGTCGCTTCTTCTGCCCTCCGTCGGCGAATTTGCACAGCAAAGGCTCATTGGGGCTGGAGAGAGAGAGAGAGAGAGAGAGAGAGAGAGAGAGATGACATAAAAAGTTAAATGGATTGCCTGCGAGACAGTGTCCCGTTTTCACCCACGTGCACACATAGACATCAAAGGGGGCTTTTATCCGTCTGTAAAAAGTGCCCTCTCCAGACCATGAATGCAGTTTTTACTATGCTGAAAGAAATGCGAATGTCCTCCTTTCCATGCCATACCTGAAGGCAGCATTCAAGAGAATTGCCTTGTCCAAACTCTCCTGAACTTGATGCAGCATCTTATGTTGAAAGAATTGCCCTTTCTGTGTGGAATGCATGCCTTTACGCCACATCTCCAGTATTGCCTTTTTCATGCTTCGTTTTGTGTGGTATCAAGTGCTGA
>NW_027664767.1:0-125364 GCF_963921795.1 Nannobrachium achirus | reverse complement strand
TAAGACCTGGAATTATTTTTTCCTTTAGTAATTGAAAATCACACCCGTGTGAAGTGGAGCTGTGTGTGTGTGTGTGTGTGTGTGTGTGTGTGTGTGTGTGTGTGTGTGTGTGTGTGTGTGTGTGTGTGTGTGTGTGTGTGTGTGTGTGTAGATCATGTGTACCGATTTTTGTGACATTTGAAGAAAATATGTAGGAAAAGGAGCAAAAAGTGTGTTTTGGAGAAAATTCAAGATGGCGGAAAATCTATCCTGGCGCAAATGGGCGTGGCCTATATGGGGAGATGCGTCTTGACCCAAGGAATCCAGGGAAAAAAGAATTGTAATTTTCCGATCTACGGTTCAAGAGTTACGGGGCAAAACGTAAAGTGGGCCGTTATAGCGCCACCATGAGGCCGAGTGATGTAATTATTTTTCGATTCATTCTTAAAATCATTATGAATCTCCTCTCCGAGGTTTGAAACTGTAGCTCCTATGGTTTACGAGAGAAAAATACTTGAAAGTGATTTCTTGCATTGTCCCATTATAAGTCAATGGGGACAATTAAGCGTCGTTTTTTGCCGATTACGTCGGCATGGTAAGGCGGATCGGAACGAAAGGTAATAGAACACCATTCCCGGCCGAGCCGCACATTTTGATGTATATATTGCGCGAGTGGCGTAAATGGTGCGGCACTAGTTACGCGCCGAAGTCAGGCTACATACACACAGACACACAGACACACAGACCCACACAGCCACGTATAGGGAGCTGCACACAGCTCCAAAAATAGCAGATATATAAGCTCACTATGAGCTTGTAGATCTGCTATTTTGGAAAAGTCATTACATTTTTTGAATATACCTGTATGTATTTCTAAAGCAAACATTTGAAACTCAGATTTTGCTTCTGGAACTAAATAATTTGAGATAGGCGTCCGTGGCCAAATATAATTTTGGGTGACCTTGACATGAAAACGTTTGAGCACCAGACATAGAAACGTGTTTTTCAAACACCTTGAAAGAATTTAGACATTAGACATTTATAAAATCTCCAAAAATGATTCAAAGAATCGTGAAATTTCACAGTTTTATAAAAATAGCAGAAGTACAAGCTCGCAGCGCGGCACTCACCATGCTGCGAGCTTGTATATCGGCTATTTTTTCATAGTTAAAGAATAAAACAATGGTTAAAGCAGTTCAAAAAAGTGACAGATTTGAGTTCCCAGTCTTAATGTGATAAACAAACACTGTAAATATTTACTTACCGGCATATTTTCTCACCAGACCACATAAGAACTTGCGCTCTAAGACCAGTCTATAGATGGCATGCAGTGAATGCTGGCGTTTCTTCTCCTCAATTACACCACGAATGTGAAAACATGTATCATATGTTAGAGTCCATCTTTCACCAATGGCATGTTTTTTCTCAATTGCGTTTAATTTCTTCTCCAATCTAAAAGTACAAACACAGTGCCATGCTCATCTATGACCTGAATGTAACTCCCCAGATAGTAATAAGAAACTAGAAGAGAAAATTTCTAAGAAATTTTAAGTGTGCCTGCAGCTCGCTAAGTCTGTGCAACCTTGTGTAGCGGTTGGTGTTAGCATTAGCGTTATTTCATTTGACGCAACCCGCGTGTCTGTATGACAAACGGTTCACGAGATCAAGGGTCACTTCCTGTTTGGTGAGGGGCACTTCCTGTTTGGCGAAATAGGCCCCAATTAAGGTCATGGACGATTAATGAATTAAAGCTGCAAGCAGCGATGACCAGGCCCTCGCAGCTCTACCCACGTCACAAGGCCAGCAGCCAATCAGAAACCAAACAGGAAGTCAGCCATTTCGACTAATTAGTGGCGTTTTGGAGCATTTTTGGCCGTTATCACGGGTCGCACTTTAACGACAGTTTTTTGAGAAAAAATTGTTTTGTGAGAAAAAAAATTTGAGAAAAAAACTTTTGAGAAAAAGAAATTTTGAAAAAAAAATTGTGAGAAAAAAAAATCTTGAGAAAAAAAAATGTGAGAAAAAAATAATTTTGAGAAAACAATTTTGAGAAAAACATTTTTTGAGAAAAAAATAATTTTGAGAAAAAAAAAATTGAGAAAACATTTTTTTGAGAAAAAAAATTTTTTGAGAAAAAAAAATGTTGAGAAAAAAATTGAGAAAAAAAAATGTTGAGAAAAAAAAATTGAGAAAAAAAAATTTTGAGAAAAAAATTTTTTGAGAAAAAAAAATTTGAAAAAAAAATGTTGAGAAAAAAAATTTTTGAGAAAAAAAAAATTGAGAAAAAAAAATTTGAGAAAAAAAAAATTTGAGAAAAAAAATTTGAGAAAAAAAAATTTGAGAAAAAAAAAAATTGAGAAAAAAAAAATTGAGAAAAAAAAATTGAGAAAAAAAGAAAAGGTATGACACCAGCCGCAAGTCTGTACGACAAACGGTTCATGAGTTATAGAGGCACTTCCTGTTTGGTGAAGGGCACTTCCTGTTAAAGAGGGGGCGAGGCTTAATCAATTACAGCTCATCCCTATTGGTCGGAAAAAGACCAAAGTTGTGTGAGCATTTTACATTTTAAATGACGTTGCTAGGCAAAAGTATGGCAGAGTTATGTGGCGCCAAAGTTTCTGGGTTTTTTTCGGAGTCCCCCATTCAAAGTCAATGGAGTTTTTGGGCGTTGTTTTTTGCGAATTACATCGCAATCGTAAAGCGGATCGGAAAGAAAAGTAATAGCACACCATTCCCGGCCGAGCCGCACATTTTGATGTATATATTGCGGGGGTGGCGTAAATCGTGCGGCAGTTATTACGTGCCGAAGTTTCCCCCATTCTAAGTCAATGGGGTTTTTTGGCGTCGTTTTTTGCGAATTACGTCGCAATGGTAACGCGGATCGGAAAGAAAAGTAATAGCACACCATTCCCGGCCGAGCCGCACGTTTTGATGTATATATTGCGGCGGTGGCGTAAATTGTGCGGCAGTTATTACGTGCAGAAATTCGTGGCGAAAGACTTAATTAATTAAGTATGGCGGATTACAATAAGTGTTTTGCTATTGCATAGCAGGCACACTTAATAAATGTCTTGACTAGTGCACATTTAATTTGATGTACAGGCTAGTTGTATTGTATGTCTAAGTCTATGTATAACCTGTAGCTTTTTTTAGATTAACTTTAATCAATATACATATATATATATATATATATATATATATACACACACATATATTACATTATAAGCACAATCACAGTTATACGTTAGGATTACGTCAGGATTACAGCTGGTCACACTGAAAAATGACAATACAAGTACTTCAGCTGATTCAATTCCAATGTTATTTTGAGAACTACTCAGAGATCTGCTTGTCACAGCTTTGACTGCAACACTAGAACCCTCCTGAAGTATGGTCTTAATCAATATGCAAAATTCAATAGTTATAACATTTATATTACAATGAGAAACAGATGTAACACGTGTCTGCACACACTCACAGTTCCTGCTGCTCCATCAGTTTTTGCACATATTCCTCTTCCCAGGTCCAATCAATAGACTGCTTGGCCTCCGTCTTGTACTCTGCACATATTCCTCTTCCCAGGTCCAATCAATAGACTGCTTGGCCTCCGTCTTGTACTCTGCACATATTCCTCTTCCCAGGTCCAATCAATAGACTGCTTGGCCTCCGTCTTGTACTCTGCACATATTCCTCTTCCCAGGTCCAATCAATAGACTGCTTGGCCTCCGTCTTGTACTCTGCACATATTCCTCTTCCCAGGTCCAATCAATAGACTGCTTGGCCTCCGTCTTGTACTCTGCACATATTCCTCTTCCCAGGTCCAATCAATAGACTGCTTGGCCTCCGTCTTGTACTCTGCACATATTCCTCTTCCCAGGTCCAATCAATAGACTGCTTGGCCTCCGTCTTGTACTCTGCACATATTCCTCTTCCCAGGTCCAATCAATAGACTGCTTGGCCTCCGTCTTGTACTCTGCACATATTCCTCTTCCCAGGTCCAATCAATAGACTGCTTGGCCTCCGTCTTGTACTCTGCACATATTCCTCTTCCCAGGTCCAATCAATAGACTGCTTGGCCTCCGTCTTGTACTCTGCACATATTCCTCTTCCCAGGTCCAATCAATAGACTGCTTGGCCTCCGTCTTGTACTCTGCACATATTCCTCTTCCCAGGTCCAATCAATAGACTGCTTGGCCTCCGTCTTGTACTCTGCACATATTCCTCTTCCCAGGTCCAATCAATAGACTGCTTGGCCTCCGTCTTGTACTCTGCACATATTCCTCTTCCCAGGTCCAATCAATAGACTGCTTGGCCTCCGTCTTGTACTCTGCACATATTCCTCTTCCCAGGTCCAATCAATAGACTGCTTGGCCTCCGTCTTGTACTCTGCACATATTCCTCTTCCCAGGTCCAATCAATAGACTGCTTGGCCTCCGTCTTGTACTCTGCACATATTCCTCTTCCCAGGTCCAATCAATAGACTGCTTGGCCTCCGTCTTGTACTCTGCACATATTCCTCTTCCCAGGTCCAATCAATAGACTGCTTGGCCTCCGTCTTGTACTCTGCACATATTCCTCTTCCCAGGTCCAATCAATAGACTGCTTGGCCTCCGTCTTGTACTCTGCACATATTCCTCTTCCCAGGTCCAATCAATAGACTGCTTGGCCTCCGTCTTGTACTCTGCACATATTCCTCTTCCCAGGTCCAATCAATAGACTGCTTGGCCTCTGTCTTGTACTCTGCACATATTCCTCTTCCCAGGTCCAATCAATAGACTGCTTGGCCTCCGTCTTGTACTCTGCACATATTCCTCTTCCCAGGTCCAATCAATAGACTGCTTGGCCTCCGTCTTGTACTCTGCACATATTCCTCTTCCCAGGTCCAATCAATAGACTGCTTGGCCTCCGTCTTGTACTCTGCACATATTCCTCTTCCCAGGTCCAATCAATAGACTGCTTGGCCTCCGTCTTGTACTCTGCACATATTCCTCTTCCCAGGTCCAATCAATAGACTGCTTGGCCTCCGTCTTGTACTCTGCACATATTCCTCTTCCCAGGTCCAATCAATAGACTGCTTGGCCTCCGTCTTGTACTCTGCACATATTCCTCTTCCCAGGTCCAATCAATAGACTGCTTGGCCTCCGTCTTGTACTCTGCACATATTCCTCTTCCCAGGTCCAATCAATAGACTGCTTGGCCTCCGTCTTGTACTCTGCACATATTCCTCTTCCCAGGTCCAATCAATAGACTGCTTGGCCTCCGTCTTGTACTCTGCACATATTCCTCTTCCCAGGTCCAATCAATAGACTGCTTGGCCTCCGTCTTGTACTCTGCACATATTCCTCTTCCCAGGTCCAATCAATAGACTGCTTGGCCTCCGTCTTGTACTCTGCACATATTCCTCTTCCCAGGTCCAATCAATAGACTGCTTGGCCTCCGTCTTGTACTCTGCACATATTCCTCTTCCCAGGTCCAATCAATAGACTGCTTGGCCTCCGTCTTGTACTCTGCACATATTCCTCTTCCCAGGTCCAATCAATAGACTGCTTGGCCTCCGTCTTGTACTCTGCACATATTCCTCTTCCCAGGTCCAATCAATAGACTGCTTGGCCTCCGTCTTGTACTCTGCACATATTCCTCTTCCCAGGTCCAATCAATAGACTGCTTGGCCTCCGTCTTGTACTCTGCACATATTCCTCTTCCCAGGTCCAATCAATAGACTGCTTGGCCTCCGTCTTGTACTCTGCACATATTCCTCTTCCCAGGTCCAATCAATAGACTGCTTGGCCTCCGTCTTGTACTCTGCACATATTCCTCTTCCCAGGTCCAATCAATAGACTGCTTGGCCTCCGTCTTGTACTCTGCACATATTCCTCTTCCCAGGTCCAATCAATAGACTGCTTGGCCTCCGTCTTGTACTCTGCACATATTCCTCTTCCCAGGTCCAATCAATAGACTGCTTGGCCTCCGTCTTGTACTCTGCACATATTCCTCTTCCCAGGTCCAATCAATAGACTGCTTGGCCTCCGTCTTGTACTCTGCACATATTCCTCTTCCCAGGTCCAATCAATAGACTGCTTGGCCTCCGTCTTGTACTCTGCACATATTCCTCTTCCCAGGTCCAATCAATAGACTGCTTGGCCTCCGTCTTGTACTCTGCACATATTCCTCTTCCCAGGTCCAATCAATAGACTGCTTGGCCTCCGTCTTGTACTCTGCACATATTCCTCTTCCCAGGTCCAATCAATAGACTGCTTGGCCTCCGTCTTGTACTCTGCACATATTCCTCTTCCCAGGTCCAATCAATAGACTGCTTGGCCTCCGTCTTGTACTCTGCACATATTCCTCTTCCCAGGTCCAATCAATAGACTGCTTGGCCTCCGTCTTGTACTCTGCACATATTCCTCTTCCCAGGTCCAATCAATAGACTGCTTGGCCTCCGTCTTGTACTCTGCACATATTCCTCTTCCCAGGTCCAATCAATAGACTGCTTGGCCTCCGTCTTGTACTCTGCACATATTCCTCTTCCCAGGTCCAATCAATAGACTGCTTGGCCTCCGTCTTGTACTCTGCACATATTCCTCTTCCCAGGTCCAATCAATAGACTGCTTGGCCTCCGTCTTGTACTCTTCTGCCCACTGCTGTATGTCATGCTGAGTGAGGCCTTATAAAAAAAAGTTTTATCTAAGTCATTTCTTGATTCAAAGTGCATTTCTTCAGAACTACAATGCATTTGGTATAGCCTGACGCTACTGCAACAGTAACTAACTCACAGTAACTAACTCCTACACTTTGTCCTGGGAAAGCGCAAACAACCATGTATCTCCACAGATATGTGTGATGCTACGGCCATTTCTTTTCACCTGACGGAGGGGGGTTTCACTTGGACATAACACATGCAGAACATGTGTAACACAACTCATCACCTTTGTTACAGATGTATGCACTATTCTTCTCAGTTGCACATCCCACTTAAGACACCCTGAGCTGGATGAGTCCCTAGTTCAGCCACAGAGGACTTGCCTGACTGCGAGCGCCAGACATCTCACACCACACTACGTGGGGGGAGAGAGTCTGAAATTCCGGGCAGACATTCTATTTCGGCGGGGGGGGGGGGGGGGGGGGGGGGGGGGCTAAAGCCTATTGACGTCACACACACACACACACACACACACATACACACACACTGCACACACACACACACACACACACACGCAACGGCGACGTGGCGTGACATTGCAAAAATACGTTATTTCTCATAACATATTATATGTCTGCATGTTTACATTAGTGCAAAATGGTATTAAAACGTGAAGAAACGGCACTATTTCATAGTTTATAAAAATAATACGAGTCGAGTCTGACTCCGCCATGACAGTTTTCACGGACCAATCAGAGTCCACTAGACTCTCACGTGGGCAGAGGACACCAATCAGAGTCCACGAGCGAGTCTCACGTGAGCTAAAGAGCTCTGTTTGGAGGGGGCTGGGACCGGAGCAGCCTACCACGTGCCCCAAGCATACAACCCTGATTGGCCCATTCAATGCGCCCGCTCTTTGGGCGCTTTCGAAATAGATTAAAATGTGTGCAGCTTCAGTCCACACTACAAACCACCCACCAGCAGGGGGGGGTGATGTGCGGACTGAAGTGTCAGGCTAACAGAGGACACCCTCCCCACTAACTTCAAAACCACCCTGATACTGTTCAAAATTGCCTTTCCTTACCGGCCTTTCCTTTGCACTTGTCCATCTTATTTCTTTTTTTTTAAATCTTAAAACAACGTTTTTGTTGCTTGTGTTTGCCTGGCCCTGCTGGAAGCACCAGAGAATTCAAACCATAGTCTTCATGATGGTGGACTTTTAATTTGTAAAATGCCTAAGAGGAACAGTCCCAAATCCCATACCCTTGCAATCAATATTTGGTCAGAGAATTACATTGTACCTGTCTTCTTCATGATTTCAGTCATCTCATCATTTGCTTCCTCAAGAACTGACTTGTTTTTTTCCGCTTTCTGACACAGGGCTTTTGCTTTAAAATGAAAAAAACAGAAACAAACTATTGGTTTTCAAACAGCAACATAACACAGTGGAGGAGTCAAATATTATAGACTGAACGTTATGGATGACCCAGATTTATGCAAAGTAAAATACATGGTCACCCTGTGGAGACACCAAACATTGTTTGATAGATTGACAACAGATCTTATAGGATCATGCATAACAGAATCTTAAAGGAGACGGAAGAGAAATAAATGACAAGGGATATGAAATAGTGTCAGCTTTCAGTGTTTTGGGTTTTCAAGAACAGTTTTCTGTGAAGTTCAATGCATTGAATTAACACGGGCCTAAACAGCTCAAGGTCACATACACAGAAAGGTCACTTTCTTAAGCCTCATTTCTGTACAAACCTGAAACCTGGATCAGCCAACTTCGTACCAGATTCAGATTGTAAATGTTGCACATGTATTACACATAAGATCTGTTGTCAATCTATTCTGGTTGCAAATGTTAATGCGCCTGCCCTACCTGTTGTACTTTTGTGCTACAGAATCCTTTCTAACATGATTAAAAGTTAAAACATGATTAAGACACACACACACACACACACACACACACACACACACAAATCACCTTGGTTCTTTCTTATCTTTGCACTGTAGTGCAGCAGGCCATCAGTCAGAAGGTCAATCCTGTGTGATGGGGTCATTTCTTTCGTAATCTTTCCAAAGCGGCGAAGCTATGCCCACAGTCTTTCCAGCTGTTCTCCATCGCTAAGGCCAGCACCCTCGACATTCCTACATCCCTGGAAAATCTATTAGACATTGAAGCAAAACCAGAAACAAATACTCAAGTTAATTGTTACTGTCTGTGACAACATGCAAAAGATTTGCAATGAAAAAAAGGGTATAACCTGACAAACAACACTGTGGCCATAAGCATGGAATGCAGGTACAGCATATGTTGTTTGGGACAGAAGATCTGGGTAAAACTTCTGCAATAAGACAAATGAGAATACAAATGTATTTTTATTTTTTACATTACGGATCAAGTAACCTCCCAAAGTTAATGGAAAAACCTTATGCAAAATGTATTGTAGAGGTTTTGGCTAAACCAGTCCATGTATGCAGGCACCCAAGAGGACACATACTAATTGTGTTCCTTGAGCATGTTTAGATATTACAAAGTAAAAAATAAAATTACCTCCACGTGGGGCTTTAACTTGCAAGCTATGTCGTACATGAAGACAAGTTTCTTGTTTTTAGCCAGATCTTCTTGCAGATCTTTCAGGAGGTAGACAGCATTCGAAAGGCTAAAGAAAATAGAATATGTGAGTTGAAACAAGATTTTTTAATGCTATTTAATGTGCCAAAGTTATTCACTGTGTACCTCTCGCCTCTCTTTAGATTAAGAAATCGCCGTGGATGCTCGTGCTTACAACTGATGCCAAAAATCCCTGTTTCATCCAGTTTCAAGCTTTTGACCTTTGATCTGAGGGCACTGCCGGCTTGGAAGCTGGCACAACCCTGGAAAAATCAGAAAGTACAGTTACTATTCATTTTATTGTTTTATTTGTTTAACATGTCAGTTAAGAGGCAGCTAATTCAGAAATATAATTATCCTCTACCTCCTCAGGTGGATGCTGCTCTTTTCCGACAAACGCATCAACCTCCTCTTGGGGGGAAAAGAACCGGTTGTAGTGCTTGGGCCTCTCAAAGCTTTTTCCAGAGGACTTTTTCCTCGGAAGACCAAATAGTCCATCTGCTGCGAGGACCAGAATTCCACCTTCCTATAAATAAGGATTCAAATTTATTGAGGATTCAAGTGTGCATTTGAGGCAGCTTTCAAATGAACCTGGATTATGTTATACAACATTTTCAGAATCGCTAAAATTCTAGTACAAAATGGGGGTACATGTACAGGGGTCCAGGAGAAAATGGGAATATGTATTTTACTGTTTTGGGTAATGACAAAACATTGACAGTCTTTGTGTGAACCTTCTCATCTGTAATTTGTAAACCAAATTACATCAATAAATTGACTAGATTGAATAGAAAGCAGTGTTTATTCTTTTTCTAAGCAAAATGTTGTAGTCAAGGGAATGGGGTAGTTGGCTTCAGAAAGCAGAATAAGGGGGTACTGCACCCATCAAGAGTTTGAGAAACATCTACTTCAAGTACACAACATTCTGTATCATTCATCCTGTTCTGCAACTGAACAGCAGTATCATATTTTTCCAAGGTTAATGGAAAAAATCTGAAACAAAATCCAGAACCAGCCTTTTAAAATGTGATTAATTGCATTTGTTGTAATGTTTTATTGCGACCGTCAGGGAGCAGTTTACTATGAAAACCTCCACCGGCCGTCCGTCCGTCGGTCGGTCACACGTCACACGTCACACCTTTGCCCTGCTCATATCTCCGCATCAGTATATAGGGCTTGTTTGTTTATTGTATGACATCACGCCACATCATCAGCTGTGGACTCTGTGATGTCATCGTATCTCCATATATGGCCATCTCCGTATATGGAGATATAAGTCGTCCATGCCCAAGTATGGGCTGGTGAGGTCAGACTTTGTGTGATGCGTAGGTTATCTCCATATATGGAGATTCAACATTCCAGGTGTAACTATGGCTACCCGTATGACGTGAGAGGTGGAGGTTGTGATATTTGTGGAGATAAGCGACCAACGGTCGCTTATCTCCCGATTAGGGAGTCTTACTGGTATATTGTATATGATTGGTTATGGTTATAGTTGATTCTGTTGACTCGAATAAACACAGCTACTGCATAAAATAAAAATGTAGCTAAAAAATAATACATCATACTTGCGGACAAAGAGGACAGTCTGTCCCATCTGTTATCTCAGGTCCAAGATGACCCAGAGTAGATAACTGGTACCTCAAATGTCGGTACTCTTCATAGGCCTCTTTGACTAGAAGACGGTATAGGTCCTTGCACTGTAATACAAATATTCATATTCACAACAGGGCAGTCATTATTAAAATGTATAATTGGTTTAAGCCATTGTGTACACATTGGTGGTAAAAGAGGAATAATATGTATAATGGCTGCTATTAAACAAACCTTGGAAGACATTGAGGAATTCTGAATCGCTGCACATATAGCCTTAAGTGATGCACCGCACTCTAGCTGCAACCGGCTAATCAAGTCCAACAGCTTCATTGAAACGGCACTCTGGGGTCGCTTCACAGTGGCTGGCCAAAGACCATAGCGCAGTAGTGTTGCCACCTCACTTTCGCACTGGCAGAAGCGGATGTAAACATCATGACACCTTCCTATGATTTATGAGGAGAGAACAGGTGTGAGGTGTTTGTTTTTCATATTTTTCTTCATTCTGCATGGACTAGTATACGACTGTTTTGTGACATCTATACAAATGTTCAGTACCTTGATGATCAAATACGTTCAGTAGACGTTCAAATGACATCAGGCATTGGTGGCCATCCTTCCTTGACCAACACCATCTGAAGCCCTCGGGCATCTTCTGCTGAAATTCACCTGCCTTAATGAGTAAAAAAGGATGAAAAAAAAGAGGTAAATTACAGTGTATAAGAGGAGTTAAGACAATACATCACTGAGGTCAAACATTAATAGCCACAGACAGATTTTGACCATTAATGAGTGGTGCAAACCCCCCCTACGTTTCACTTTGTGACTGAGCACGGATCTGCATACATGGAGATCCATGCTCACACACAAAGTAACTGACGTCTTGGTCAAAGAGTAGAGAGTAGACAACCACATGTCTCTACCCCCAATACACATGAGGTCATGACAAGGAATTCCTTATTTTCACAATAGGGAGTTCATCTGGGAGGATGAAATACATCCTAGTTCCTCTACATGCTAAACAACGTGAATAAAAACAGCATCCCGGTTTCGACAATGGAACAAGGGTCCAGGGGAACACAATGGAGCGCTCCCTACCTCCGGTTCAGCCAATCACAAGCTTCCACTGCCGATACCGGGATGCTGTTTTGATACACGCTGCTGAACAGGCACCTTGACCAACCTAAGGAGTAGCTATTGCAGTGACAGAGATCACCTTGCCCGTGTGGCTCCCCCCACATTAGAATGCTTTTCCATCAGTGAAGGAAAAACTGACTTTAAACTGTGCAGGCTATCTGGAGGGCAATGGAGCTCAACACTCACTCAGGAGTATCAGCTTATATTGCATGTATTCACATGCGAGACCAACCACACAATGTTTATCACTAACAAAATCATGAGGCTGGTTGAGGGCCATTCATTGACACCACAGTGAAGAGGTCAATTGTATGGTGTGCAATAACAAGTTATTTTCTTTGCTCAACAGACTACCTCCCCCCCCCCCCCCCCCCCCCCCCCACCCACCCCCATTTTTAATATGAAAATAACAAAATAACGGAGCTTGCACAAAAGCAATTTCAACCACTTCTTTATACCTGTGAACCTGTGATGTGATGTGACAATGTTGGGTGAATAAGATGTGATACAAACCTCCCATTTCTCTAGAGTATGCACCACAGTTGTGGTCTGATGAACAGTCTGGACACAGCTGGAACAGAAGTAGGCGTCACTTCCACAGTCACTGCAGCGCCATTGCTCGCTTTCCTCAATGAGGGAAACACTGCATACAGTGCAGGATATGTTCTCTGGAGGGCAAAGGAGTTCAGCACTCACACTGAGGAGTATCGGCCTGACCAATTGCCATGCCTCCACACAGGCATTCCTCTCTTGACTGGAGCACCCCTCATCTGGTTCAGGTTCGATGTTGTCTGCTGCTGGTGACAAGCAACTGCTTAAATCGGGAAGCTTCTTGGCCAAGGGAGTCTCTCTCCGAACATAACTTCGATAAGTTGTTGTCCTTCCTCTGTTGAGTGGAGTGTGTTTCACTTTTACATAAACGTTGTATTTCTGTGCTCTCACCATAATGACCTATTTAAAACAAGGAGAAAAATAGTCATACAATATCACTCATTACTGGAAACCAATGCAAAATCAGTGGGGCAAATATGTAGGCCTATAGAATATAAACTAGTAAGAGGCCTCGGGCGACAAGCGTCCTCGCCATGAAGCGAGGTCCCGCCACAGTGATGTGGACAGCAGAGATGTGGACATCAGGGATCTCCATATATTATGGGCATAAAAGGGATTTGTTCCCCCTGGCATCACAGGGATCTCTCTAACAGGGCATCATTAATATTGATGACATCAGGGAACTCCATATATGGGCATAAAAGGGATTCTGTTAGTGTGATATCACAGCAAAGCCAGAGCGTGATGTCAGAGCGGCAAACACATTCTGGTAGAGTGGTTCCCCTGAAATCACAGTGACATCAGATAATGATGGCATGAGCGGCAAACCCATAGACCGTAAAAATGTGTCTACACACACGCGAACAAGCTGTGACATTTCTCATAGTAAACTGCGAACTTCGGTCGGCAATAATACTGAAACAGTTTCACGAGTCATGTATTTACCATCCAATACAAAATTCAAATACAAAATACGAAAATGTATTATATTGTAACCTTGGAAAGATGGTACAAAAAGCTTGACTTTCATAATGAACAGTTAAGTTATAGAACAAAAAAGCACCATGACATTAACACAGTAACAAGCTGGTGTTCAATAACAACCGTCCCGTAAAACAGTGGTTCTCAACCTTTCCAGGCCGTGACCCCCAAAATAATCATATTTTAACGGGGGTGAGGACCCACCACCCTGATGAGCACTTGGAATTGCAAGACTTGAGGCATTACATTTTGTTCAACCGGTTCTATTTGTGAAAATAGCAGATCTACATGCTCACAACTGTGACGGCTATTTTCACAACTTCCTTAACTAATATTTGACAATATGGTCAAAGTTACATTTTCTATTTTAGAGGTATTAAAAGGGTCCTTAAATGTCCTTAAATTTCAATTTAGAAATGCACAGATATACACTTTTAATGTATGTTCGTTTGTTTACTGTTGAGTGAGAATGTTTCACATGATGCTAATCATCTGGGGACCCCCAAAATAATTTAGTGACCCCCTGGGGGTCCCGACCCACAGGTTGAGAACCACTGACGTAAAATACAAGATCATATACATACATATTTGGAAACTAAAAGATGTGTCCCATAATTAACAAATAAATATGTATGTTGCTATTTGTTATGAATGAATTAATGAAGCATTAATTAAATACCAAGGACCTTCGATGTAAACAAGACCATAAAGGACTTATTTGGGGTGTTCCTTTTAGGCAGGGTGTTTAACGTTACTGTCAGTGAGGTGCTGTGCAAGACTAGGTGTTAGCACTGTGTGCAAGTCTTGGGACCTAGTAACTCTGTCCGTCCACCCCTTGTGAAGTCCCTGCCCACACCAAACCCATAGAATGTGGTTTCAATGCATAAGTTGCAACAGATCTGCTAGCATGACAATGCGACACTGCAACAGTACCGGCCTCAGAGTCAGAACATAATTAAACATTTATAAAGAAGAAGAAGAAGATTAAAATAAAAGTACATATACACCTACAAAAGTCAAGTATACATGATTAGAAGTAAAGATTCAGTAATTAAGGTCTAATATTTCTACAAAACATGTATCGTCATACAGGGCAAAGTTGAAGGAGACCTTTAAGGGCGGCTTGCACCAAGAGGGATTAAATAAATCTTAGTTTAGGGTTAATCAAGGGTTTGTTGATCTAGGTTTTATTTTAAATCGAGGTGCGTTGCACCACTTAAATTTAAGCATTGCTTAACAAATCTGTGATTAAACCCTTAACCTGTGATTAAAACCATAAACTGCGATTATTTCATGGTTTAAATGTCCTCCATCTTGGATTTGCGATGTAAACACACTGGAATAAACTATTCTCTTACGCCTAACATCATAACGTTACTTTTTTATTTACTTCGGGGAGAATTTTGGCAGGACTATCACCTTCTATGTTAAGAAGAGCGCCTGCAGCCAAAAAATATTTAATTTTATAACGCTCCGTCATACGACGGTGGCGCTCGGCTCGCTACAGCGCGGTGCGGCGATGCGCGGCTATCCTCCTGTGAGGGAAGCAAAGAAATACACCACAGTTTGATAGTTTCGTCAATTATGAAGCGATTTCGAAAATTAAAACGTCTCCATATTGGCTGTAGGCCTATTATGTCCCCGTAAATATATAAATGTTCGCTATTTTAAAATAGCCGATGTACAAGGATGTATTGAAGACAACAATATGATGAGATTTTTGTTTTCAGCTGTGAAACGCTGTCTGCAGCAAGCCTGCAGGGCTTATGCTGTGAGGCTTCCCTCGCAGCCAGGAGGGGGACCCCCATTCATGTCTTGTCAATGGCATGTTTGCATTTAAACCACCAATACAGCAGGTTTAAAATTGATCCCTTACTGATGTTTAAATCAAGTTTAAAGTAGTGGTGCAACAGGATTAACAGAAATTCAGGTTTACAGTGAAAATTCAAACCAAGATTAAAAGGATGGTTTAAAACTAAACCTGATTAATGAAAACTAGATTTAAGGTTTGGTGCAAGCTGATTAAAAGATAAACCTTGATTTAAACCAGTTTAAGGCTTAAACCGTGTTGGTGCAAGCCGCCCTAAGTCTAATAATGTTAACATTCAAATTGTGTATACTTTGCAATCGTGTATACTTAAAGTTTGCATTATACAGACAGACAGACAGACAGACAGACAGACAGACAGACAGACAGACACACACGTGTACAATGTTGGACAAATGGCCAGGTGCCCAGAATGATGTCCCTGGTCCCTATCTACCCAGCATAGATTTGAACTTGTAGAACATTTCACATTTAAGGCATCATTGTCTCCACCAGCCGAAGGCTGGGAGAGAGTATGTTTTCCCCTCCGTCCGTCCGTCCGTGCGTGCGTCCGTGCGTGCGTCCGTCCGTCCATCCGTTTGTCCGTTACCAGCTAATCTCCGGCGTCGTTGGCCCGGTCGCTGGCAAACTGTGCACACACACTCCCTCGATACCAATTCAGAACCTCTGCCCCAAATCTATCTATAAATGCGAGAAGTCTCTGCGTGTCTGTCTGTCTGTCTGTGTGTCTGTCTGTAATCCGCGTATCTCGAGAACCGTTCGTCCCACCGGCTTCAGATTCGGCACGCGCGTTCCCCGCCGCGGCACGGAGTGCAGTGCCGGGTCTCGACCCGACCCGACGCGCGGTTTTCCCGAACCGGCGCGAAACGTTCGGAATCTCCTTATGCGGGGTTGATTGTTGACATCAGGCTGTTCCGGAGGAAATCGGCGAAAGCTCTGACTCATTGTGACATCACTTCATAAAAGGCTCTGACATCACGTACGCCACATGAGTCAACAAAAAATCTCTGTGAGTGTGTACATGTATGTAATCCGCGTATCTCGAGAACCGTTCGTCCCACGGGCACGCGCGTTCTCCATATATGGGCATAACTTGAATGCCCCCATATATGGGCATAAAATGGATTGCAGACAGACAGATACAGATATCTCCATATATGGACATAAATGGACAGAGGCAAACAGATGGTCAAAGATCTCCATATATGGGCATAAAATGGACGCAGACAGACAGATACAGATATCTCCATATATGGGCATAAATGGACACAGGCAGACAGATGGTCAAAACGGGTCCTAAAGGGCGGGGCATTCATTCCCTATTTACATTGTTCCGAGTTGGCCAGGTCGCCGACTAGACGCTGGGCCGCCCGAAGGGCGGCCCAGCTTCTAGTATTTCAAATGGGCCTGACTTTTGCAAAACTAACTTTTGCCAGTACTCCTACAGATTTTGTCCAAAAGTCACGCAAATCGGTAGACAGTGTCTCTACAGTCATGTGATCGACATGGATGTGTCAGATTTTCCATATTCCATCCTGATTGGCTAAAACTAGCTTTCAAAGTTAGCAGGATTGGTCACATTTTTTCCTATTATTCCTTGAGATTTTCTCCAAAAATAATGCAAATCAGTACACAGTATCTCTATAGTCATGTGATCAAGACAGATCTGTTCGATATTTCATATTCCATCCTAATTGGCTAACATTGGCTTCCAAAGTTTGCAGGATTGGTTCATTTTGAACAAAATCACTTAAATAATGAACGCAGCTTGTGATTACAGAGAAATTCTGCACGCACATTCCCACTAGGTCAAGGAACAAATGCCACCATTTTCACATTGGCCTGTTATAGCGCCACCAGCAGGTCGACTTTTTCCAAACACATTTTTGGAACAAAATGCCTCAAGTCATACAGGGTCACATAAGGCCAAAGAAGACATGGCACCCTTTTCACATTTACCGCCACCAGGACCTACTTTACCTGGTGGAGACCTGTGCTCGGAAGAGCACTGCTTCTAGTTTCAACCTGTGGATGTCATAATGGCATAAACCAGCTGAATGGTGCATTTTGGAGCCTTCCTTGGTGGTTCAAATCATTTATACCCCAAACATTATTTCATACCATTTTTTAAGCAAACTTTTATCAATTACTTTTGCAGTTTTAGACTGGCAGTTTTTATTGATTGAAGTATTTATTAGAAGTTTTGCATAGGAAAAGGTACAGTTTCATGACAGTACAGTTCAATTATGCAAGGTCAACTAAAAGGAAACTCAGGGTAGGACAAAACGTATTTCCTTCTCTTTAACTCATAAGTAAGTTGTTTGAAAAACAATACATACAAAAATTAACCTACCCTGTAGCTCTGTATCTGCTGTAGCCCTGAATACATGTATACATGTATACATGTTAGCATGTTATGTTAGGCCAGGTTCTTCCCAAGTTGCAGCATCTTAAACCATTCAGCCCTGTGAAAATGCTGCCCAGGTGTAAATGTAAACATCTTGTTTAATCTTGATCTATATTTTCTTTACACTATAACTATAATTTAAATAAGTACAGTACCCACCACGTTTATCAAGATCTTCAGCTGTGACCAGCTAGCAAGCAGATGTACGTGCGACTTCTGGCAAGTATCCCTGACACTTCTGGTGGTCGTCTTCTTAATCTCTTCAAAATAAAAGTCTAGCGGGAAGGTTTGAGTATGGTGTAATTAAAAGTACTTTAATACTTACATAATTATGTAACAATTGTAGTTGTACTTGAATATTTACACTAGCCTACATCTTGGATTCAAACATTGAAATTTAGTCCACTACAATTATTTAAAAACTTTAGTTAATAGTTACTTTGTAGGCCTACATTTCGATAATTCAATTATTATACAAAACATACAGTCAGTACCCACTTCAACCCCATATACATTTCAGCCATAGGAAAGGGTACAGTTTCATGACAGTACAGTTCACTGGTACAAGGTCAACTTTGGTCACTTTTTTAAAAACTCATATTGAATGACAGACACATAACCATACAATTACAAGGGTCACAGCTTGCTTGCATTTATATCTAATTATCTATTTATATTTACATTATTTATGTAGGCCTATATTAGTTATATAAAATGTACTTTTAAGCAAAAAGAAAAGCCAATGCAGACACGCTGCAGTAAATCATTAAATGACCGCAGTCTATCCCCCCAAATTCGAACCTACCCCACCATTTGCGTTTGGTAAGAAGTAAATGCTCTTAATGCCACCAGCGCTAACCGCTAGACTATCAAGCACGTAAATTTCAAGTAGGAATATCATAATACACGCTGACACGTACGAAAACGATTAAAAAACTCGACTGATTGATAGATAGATTCCTTTATTGATCCCGTGGCCCACGGGCCGTGGGGCGGTGCGGGAATCACCCAGAGGAATAACCACGTCACAATTGTAGTTATAAAACATTTGGGTTGGATTTTTATTGATACTAAGACATCGGCACGAAAATGCCACAGGAAAGATTTTGGGATTCAAAAAGGGGTGGAAATCATTTCAGAAAATCAAGTAGATTCGAACCACCGCCAACATGATGACATTTTTGGTCACGTGACCGCGTTGCCCATAATGAAGGCTGATCTGCCCCAAACAGCACATTCTATCAGCCTTAGGAAAGGCTGATAGACGACCCAAAGCCCCAACTAACTGGGGCGTTTGGGCCCAAACCGGCCATAGCTATGGGATAATGTGCTGCTGATTTCATCCCTATCTATGGGATGATAACTTGGGGATCGGGACCAAACAGATGCACAACATATAGACCAGAATGGTCTACCTTAGCTTATTGTGCCTATTGTTGCATAGCCTACTTTAAATAAGCTATACTGCATTATACAACAGAAAACAATTGCAGAATCATCAATAGAAACAAAAGACAATTAACATTTCTATAATAATTGTAAATATTACATAGGCCTATATATTTTATATATAATAATGTTTCATATTGAATTACCATATTAATGTTAGACATTTCCTTAATGTGCTAAATAGAGCTTAAATCATTTTTACAGCTTGATAAGATAATTGATTAAAATGTTCCTGTTATTATGATTAACACGGTATAGATATCATTTTCAGTGTTAAATGTCAATGTCATGATGTTTTGAACAACTAACTAACGCCTGCAGGAGAATGACGCTGAGAGATGCCAATCAGGTCACAATGCCCAGGATCCAGGATAACAAAATGATATTACCAAGCCATGATATCTGGCCTTGCTACTGGGGCCAACAACACGAAAACATCTCCTGATACCTTGCTATGCTTAATTGTCCAATCAGAATGTCACTAATGTATTCTGTAACTCCATATATCTGTGAAATCATTATGCTTTGTACTCAGAGAACCAACGATGGGTGATTTTGCTCTACTGTACTTGCTACAATTTGAACCCTGAACTATATTTTCAATACAACTTATCAAAAAACGCATATTCCCCGGTGTGGTCTCCCTTTATTGTGTCTTCAAATCAATATGGGATATTCATTGACTCTGACAAACTGTGGTTTTACTCTGTGGGTGGAAACGTCTTCTGGAAAAGGAATTACAAATATGGGAATTAAACCAAAATCCCATCACAGCTCATATTTGTATGGTTTTTGCAGGTTGCACACGAGGATCACACAGGATGTGATGCATTCAATTCCCCGGCCTGGTGGAACTGTAAGTATCACTGCCTGTCTCTCTGAAATAACTGTTATTTATTAAGACCAAGAACCCCTTTAGTGGTAGTTGTTACTATGTTATTGCTATGTACAGTAGGCATAACAATTACATTATTTAATAACTATTTGAAGTTTTTCCAGAAAACCTACTGTAGGTTAGGATTTAGACAGTGCTTTTATAATCGGCCTCAGGTTTAAATGGTTTAAGCGAATACAGTAAATTAAAAGTAATACATTTTACATAATATCATGTAAAGTGTGAATAATTTCATCCTCCCACAAGCAAGCAGCAGGGCAGGAGCAGGATCTTTTCTGATTCGTATGTCCAGCTCTGATTGAACTGTGAGGATATTGTATGATAAAATATCCTCACAGTTCAATCAGAGCTGGACTTTATCCTCTTCACGCAGTAATAAATCCAACCATTGCACAGTTTGATAACACAAGAAGATAGTTTGTTTAATTTCATTAATTTTATCCCACTTGTAAAAATTGCAACATTCTTGAGACATCCTAAAGGCTCTTTTCCACCGGCAGCGATAACGATGACGATAACGATTTTAAAAAGTGGGTTTTCAATTGAAGTGGATCGGCAGCATCCACCCAACACCGATACAGACAACACAGACAAGGTCCATTCCTGGGTCCAGTTGGTTGTAGGTGGTGTCCAAAGTAACCATTTTCAACGAGTGCCATTTAAATGTGTACGAAATGTGTGGGGCGGCATGGCTCAGGGGTAGAGAAACCGTTATTAGAACACGAAGGGTTCCCGAAGGGTTCCCAGTTCGAATCCAGGCTCCCCCAGCTTTAGTGTGGAAGAGTCCTTGGGCAAGACTCTGAACCCCTATTTGCTCCCGGTGAGCAGGTTGGTGCCTTGCATGGTTTCCTCCGCCACCGGTGTATGAATGAATGGGTGAATGTAAGGCACAATCTACCATTTACGGAGAATTGATTGGCCGTCCTGATGAAGGTCCTATTGAGAGTGCAAATTGAAACCAAATGGACCCATAAGTCCATTTCCAAAATATTGGAATAAAGAGCAACATTTTTTGCAAGTTCTTGAGTGCGGGTCCTCGTCTTTGATTTCATTATCAGAGATCCCCCTTTTTTTTGTGGGGTTGGGGGGGGGGCTTTTTGCCTTTATTGAACAAGGGAGGTCCAGTAGACAGGAAATGGGGAGTGATATGCGGTAAACGAACCGGCGACGCCGCGGCAACCATGCATATGTGGCGGTGCCTATGTGGTATACGCCTTGACCAGTAGGCCACCGGACGCCCCAGAGATCCCCTTCTTGAATAAATGCATTTTTGAATAAATGCATGTTTTTGTCCTATGCAGTGCACCTGTCACCAACCTTTGAGGTGTGCAGCAGCCTTGTTCTGAAAAAAAGGGCCATCTGAAAACATGAAAGTAAAGTAGTTTAGGGCCAACTGCATCTCCCAGGTGTTAGTTTACTCTAAGCACAGTGAGGTCCTGGTAAATAAATGGTAAATGGTGCATTTATATAGCGCTTTTATCCAAGGCGCTTTACATAGATTTTACATTCACCCATTCACACACACATTCATACACCGGTGGCAGAGGAAACCATGCAAGGCACCAACCTGCTCACCTGGAGCAATGTGGGGTTCAGAGTCTTGCCCAAGGACCCTTCGACATTAACTCTGGGGGAGCCCGGATTCCAACTGGGAACCCTTCGGGAACCCTTTGTGCTCTAATAACGGTTTCTCTACCCCTGAGCAATGCCGCCTGGCCAACTGCATCTCCCAGGTGTTAGTTTACTCTAAGCACAGTGAGGCCCTGGCCTCGCCTGAGTGTAGCCTTCCTTCAGACATGGGCAGATGTTTGGGTGTTCCAAGGTTAACTCAAGGCCAAAGAATATATCTACCAGATACTAAAGAAGGCTCTTCCATGGTTTTACACTGTAACTGAGATATTTTCATATCATGATGTTTTAGTTAGCTTGGTACCGAGTCAGCTTAAAGGTGTATTCAGTGATAATGAAAGTGGCTGGGGGTCATCTTGTCCCTTACTGGCCTTACAGCGTGGAAAAGTTTAGTTTTTTATAGATTTTTTTACACCATTTAATGTTCTGGTTTTGATCATTAGACCCAATCACTGAATATCGGTAGACCTACGTCTCCAGCTTAAGGATATGTATGATACTGATTTACTACCAGACTGTGGCATTTTATGAGTTCAGTAGTATACAATCTAGGCATTTAGCAGACATTCTTAATTCAGAGCGACTGTGGTTCTCAAAACTTTTATTTTGACCATCATAACTAAACATCATGACATAACTACGGCCATACTCTACCCTGATTGGTTGAGGACTGGCTGGCCACCTCTGAAAACCTTATCTAGCTATGCTCATAACACGGGCCATGGTGGAAGTCCTTATATGGTCAGCACACATTCTAGTGAGGAGAATGAATGGAAAATGTACAAATTATATTAATTATTTGAATGAAATACAATCACTGAATATACCTTTAATTATTTTCCCTCTTATTACAATCAATGTGATGATGAAGTAAATCACATCGGCTCCTGGCGATCCCTGTTTTTTTTTTTTATGTTAGACATTGTTATGACCCTAGGGTCATTATTTGTATTTCTCTGCAGCACTGTCTTTTTCCCTTCATTTTCTGAGTGGTGAGGAGTGAGTGAGTGAAGAGTACAAGCTGGTGTGAATGAGTGGTGACTGAGTGGTTAATTACTAGGTGGAGCTACTGAACGGCTGGTGATTGGAGCATGTGACCAGGATTGGGTCTATAAAGATGGCTGCCACCAGTCCCTCTGGTGTCTTCCTCCCTGCCAGTCTCCAAACTACACCAGTCTTGTGTTTCTTGTAGTCTAGCCCTTTGCCAGTATTTTGGAAGTTCACTGCTAACTGGGGTTAGGCTGGGTACTGTAGGGGTGGGTGTCTTTTCTATTGTGTTCATTGTTTATTCTGAGTTTCTTGGTTAGGTAAGATGCCTGGGGTTGTTTTGGGTTATAGGTAAGCATAGGTTTTCTTTTATGTAAGTAGTTGCTGTACAGATACCCACCCTGAGGTAATGTGTTTCTTGTATGATTAATAACCTGTAAATAAACCACTGTACTTGTGGCTTTTTATACTGGTGTTGGCTGGATGTTTGGGGACTGGGAAGGAGGGGGTCCATTTTGTGTTGTGGTCCCCACCCCTAGACTGGTGGCCGTAACAGACATCTGTGATGTCAGTCGTCGCCATATTTGGGGAATGTTGAATTCTTGCATTTTCCCATTCAAGTCAATGGAGAAAAAAAATCACAAATACATTAATATAAATTAAACTATAAAACATATCTATTAGCAAAAGTAAATGGCAACTACACTAATTGCCACCTTTAGTGTAGTTGCCCTTTAGAGCAGCATTAAACCATAATGTGACCTCACTAACCGGACACCAGACTTACAGGTTTGACCAGAGTGACATCACATGGTTTCACTGTTGTATGTTAGAGTTGGAGGAAGACGTGAAGCAACTTCCTCACATGAACTCAGTTCACAGCTGAAGCATCTTCTCTTCCAACGTCTGTTCTGTACATGAAGGTAAAACGTTTACTTTATCTGCTGTGAATTTACATTGATAGTGATGATGATACTAGGAGATAATCCAGCATACTGTATTGAAATGTCCTGAGTCACATAAATGAATCATTTGTTATAGTAATACAAATGTCATTTGAGTCATTTATGTAGAATCTTGTACAAAACTCTACATTTTCAGGAAATGTAAATAATAATAATAATCAGTGTTTCAATGTATCTAATGCACTGTAGGCCTGGTTAAGTTGTTGTTAATTAGTTTCATTATTAGTTACATGTGTTTAATATGAAACCTTTTAAAGAGTTTTCATTAAGAATGAGAAGACAACAAGAGTCCAGAGCAGAAAGAAACTACTCCCTCCTGTGTGTGTGTGTGTGTGTGTGTGTGTGTGTGTGTGTGTGTGTGTGTGTGTGTGTGTGTGTGTGTGTGTGTGTGTGTGTGTGTGTGTGTGTGTGTGTGTGTGTGTGTGTGTGTGTGTGTGTGTGTGTGCTTGCTATGTGGTTGTGTCTGCAACGCGGGCCCTAACTTGCTTAATAAGCACAGTTTGAGGAAGAATGTGTGTGTGTGGGGGGGGGGGGGGGGGGGGGGGTAGTGGGACTGAGTTACCTCCCCATGAAGAACATTCTCAGGGGTCAACAGTCAATCCTTGTCCCCAGGGTGTGTGTGTGTGTGTGTGTGTGTGTGTGTGTGTGTGTGTGTGTGTTAAAGTGAATACCAGCTAAATGGAGAACTCAGTTAAAGTGGATATTGTGAAACACTGATTAACAATAACTAACATAGAATATGGAATTGTGTAAATTAATTGATGTTTAGCAGTTTCCAAAGAATTGATTGAAAACCAAAACTATTTCACACTTTAGTGATCTGCAATGAGCTTGTCTGGTTATTGTGGCCTCCAGGTGGCGCTGTGAAGGCTAATGTGAAAAGGCTGACATGTCTTCTTCAGCTTTTTACACCAATGTGTATGCATGATTAGTTTGGAATGAGTTTTAAGTACATTTACTCCCCTACCTGCTGTAAGTACAAGTAGCGACCTGTCACTTTCAACAACTAGGGGTTCAGAGTCTTGCTTCAAGCACTCTTCGACTCTAACTCTGGTGGAGCCTGGGTCAAACTGTCATCACCGGGAGCGCATCACATATTAGTTTGTTTTGGCCAATAGTAATGTGATCAAGATGGAGCTGATATTCCATATTCCTTCCTAATTGGTTAACATTGGCTTCTAAAGTTCTCAGGATTGGTCCAGTTTGAACAAAATTACTTAAATCATGAACACAGCTTGTGATTAAAGAGACATTCCCACATTCCCACTAGGTCAAGGAACAAATGCCACTCTTTTCACTTTGGCCTGTTATAGCGCCACCAGCAGGTCGACTGTTGCCTTTCCACCACTGTGAGTTGATAATAATGGTAATAAAGGGTTGTTTCTCAACAATAGGGTCACTTATAAAATGTGCAGATACTCTGTATCCACTTACTGTACTGTTTACTGAAACAATGCTAATCCTCAACCCCCCCCCCCCCCCCAACAGTCAGCCTATCAGCTCTCACCAGTGTTGCAGTAGAAATAGAGTGAACAGAAGAAGTTCAACAGGAGTAAACAGCAGCTTTCCTTTTCCTGATCCTACAGTCTACACATCCAGGTAAATGTCTGTTATTTTGCGTTGCATCAGCGATCCTTTGTGAACTTTGTGTTGCGTGAAGAATATGTCTTGTAACTTGTTAAAGCTCCATTTGGTGTGTGTGTGTGTGTGTGTGTGTGTGTGTGTGTGTGTGTGTGTGTGTGTGTGTGTGTGTGTGTGTGTGTGAGAAACACACACTGAAGCGTGCAACCAGTGTGGCTCTGTTGCCATGTCTACTTATTATAAGCGACTCTGGGCTTGTTTTCCGCTTGTAAATATTGATAGTTGCTGGTTGCTTTATGTTTGTTGTGAGCTTGTAGATGGGCTATATTGCGATGCTTTTAAAGTGCTCATGTGGCCTTGATAATGGTCACTTTTTGGGTCTTAATGTCGTCTGGTCTGCTGTCTTGTTATGATGAATTAATGTGGCCGTAAAAAACAAAACAACGATATGTCTTCTAAGCCCCTCAACAAGTGTTTTACTTAAGTAAAAGTATCAATACTGCGATGCAGAAAATCTGTTACAAGTAGTAGTCTGTAATTCAAAATTCACTTGAGTGAAAGTAATAAATAGGGCTGTCCAATGATTAAATATTTTAATCGTGATTAATCACATTATTTATCTAGTTAATCGCACGAATAAGCGCAAATAAGTCATCATTTATCTGTTCACAATGTACCTTAGAGGGATTTTCAAATCTGTTATACCCCTATTAACATGGGAGTGTAAAAATATGCTGGCTTAATAGCCCATGGGCCAGGTGAGATCTCGGTACCTTGGAGACAAAACATGAGTGGTATCATTTTGTCCAGGAGTGATACAATGTATGGTAGCAGTTTCAGAAGAGTAGCGGAGTATTGTTTTTGGAGTATAGGCTACTCTGAATATGCAAAACCACATAATTCATTGTTGTCTAAACTCCAAAATTATTCACTTTTAGACACATTTTACAGTTTGTACCATGGATGGACATGACCAACATCATAATATAACAGTTTGTACCATGGATGGACTGACCAACATCATAATATAACAGTTTGTACCATGGATGGACATGACCAACATCATAATATAACAGTTTGTACCATGGATGGACATGACCAACATCATAATATAACAGTTTGTACCATGGATGGACTGACCAACATCATAATATAACAGTTTGTACCATGGATGGACTGACCAACATCATAATATAACAGTTTGTACCATGGATGGACTTGACCAACATCATAATATAACAGTTTGTACCATGGATGGACATGACCAACATCATAATATAACAGTTTGTACCATGGATGGACATGACCAACATCATAATATAACAGTTTGTACCATGGATGGACTGACCAACATCATAATATAACAGTTTGTACCATGGATGGACTGACCAACATCATAATATAACAGTTTGTACCATGGATGGACATGACCAACATCATAATATAACAGTTTGTACCATGGATGGACATGACCAACATCATAATATAACAGTTTGTACCATGGATGGACATGACCAACATCATAATATAACAGTTTGTACCATGGATGGACATGACCAACATCATAATATAACAGTTTGTACCATGGATGGACTTGACCAACATCATAATATAACAGTTTGTACCATGGATGGACTGACCAACATCATAATATAACAGTTTGTACCATGGATGGACTGACCAACATCATAATATAACAGACATGCTGAATTATAATTCTGTTAGCCATTCTGAGCAAATCCAAGATGGATGCCACTCTGAAGCAGGGTAGCCTACAATCCCTACATCAGTAAACATCTGAATTAAACATCTTAGAATCATGAGTTAAACCTCATGGGTTTATGAGGATGTAGACATTACTGTGAAGAGTCAGGACCTTTAAAGGACCAGGTCACCTCTGGGACAACCAGATCTTATTTTATTGTTGTTTGGGACACGATCAACACAATCCTAAGTACTTTTTTGTGTTCAATCTGTGTTTTTAGATATCTTAGGATTTCAGCATGCTTGTAGCATGCTACAACTGGTCATATGATGCATTTTGCATCATATGACCAGTTGTAGCATGCTGAAATACTAAAATATCTAAAAACACAGATTGAACACAAAAAAAGGATTGTGTTGATCGTGTCCCAAACAACAATAAAATAAGATCTGGTTGTCCCAGAGGTGACCTGGTCCTTTAAAGCTCAAGGTTGCACCCCAGCCCACAACTAAACTCAGCA
Organism: Nannobrachium achirus; assembly: GCF_963921795.1. Classification (NCBI taxonomy): domain Eukaryota; kingdom Metazoa; phylum Chordata; class Actinopteri; order Myctophiformes; family Myctophidae; genus Nannobrachium; species Nannobrachium achirus. The sequence goes on along the minus strand of NW_027664767.1, from coordinate 97,896 downwards.
ACACATACTGCAATAAATGTAAATGAGGATCACACAACTATGCACAACTATAGACTTAGCCTAACTTTACGATAACATAGGCTACAAACAATACATTTACCACGCACACGCACACACACACACACACACACACACACACACACACACACACACACACTAAGCTAAGCATTTTCCCATTCAAGTCAATGGAGAAAAATAATTCACAAATAAAATAAATTAAACTTTCTAAAACAATTCCAATAGAGGGTATGCGTGTGACTGTGACATCATCATCATATACCAGGAAGTTATGCAGGAACGTCTACTGAGTGGCAAAACACTACTTTCTGGTCTTGACAGTCCAAACATCCAAACAGAGAAGTCCTGTCTGATTGCATTAAACAACATTAAACTCAGTTTGCCACTCGATTTGCCATTCACTTTATGCATGCCCCTACCCTCTCTGCTTGATTCTGATTGTCTGGTTTCTATAAAGGCTGAGAGGGTTGGAGACACTGGGCTTCGCCTCGTGTCTCACCACGCCTCTCAGCCGCTATAAAACACCAGGTAACCAGAGGCCTTTTATTGGCTTATTGCTTCATTATAACATCTCTTAGCAAAGGTTAGTGGCAACCACATTAATTTCCACCTTTAGTGTGGTTGCCCTGTTAGTAGATTAGACTTGCTTCCATCCATCCATCCATCCATCCATCCATCCATCCATCCATCTGTCCATCTTTTTGATCAGAACAGCATTAAACCATAATGTTACTTCACTAAACTGACACCAGACCTTCAGGTTAGACCAGAGTGACATCAGAATGTCAGATGGTTTCACAGCTGTAGTTTAGAGATGGAGGAGGAAGTGAAATCAACGTCCTCACATGAACACAGTTCACATCAACAGCATCTTCTCTTCCAATGTCTCTAAAACTGTCTCTACTTTATATGTGCTGTGAATTCACTGTGATACTAACAGTTTATCTCTTACAGTTTACAGTTTAGGCATTTAGCAGACGCTTTTAATCCAAAGCGACTTACAATAAGCAATCTCTTGACATGTCCTTGACATGTCTTGAGTCGCAAGTGAGTTTAGAATCTTGTACAAAACCCTACATTTTCAGGAAATGGAAGAAATAATGTATCTAATGCACTGTAGGCCTTGTTAATTTGTTGTTAATTAGTTACATTGGTTGGATGTGTTTAAAGGACAACTTATTATTATTTTATTTTTTTACAACAATTTCTGTTTACACCAGCCCCATAAGTCACATCTGCCCATGAAAGCATCTTGGGAATGGGCTTATTGTGTCTAAAAATACATATTTTGCCACTAGGATTTTCTTTCATGCAAAACAAATGCTTGCAATGGATTCAGAATCACGAAGAACCCCTAGTTTGACTCACATGCAACTTAAAGTAGAATTCTTTTCTATTTTTGAACCGGTGAAAGCAGCTTCCAAGGAGTGGCTTTGTGTGTCCCGTACCTGTCCCGTGCATCCCTGCGCTGTGATTAGGGTTGGGACCCGTTTGGTTTGAACCGATTCCGAGTCTTTTTCGGGTACCCCCTTTCGGTTCGGGGTAGAACCGGTTCCTATAGCGGTTCCGGAAGTTCTCATATACTGTTTAAAAAAATATATATATCTAATTATCTATATATACATATATATATATATATATATATATATATATATATATATATATATATATATATATACAGTACAGTAAAGGAGCTGACTGTTGCTAGTTCTAGTTATTCACAAAACCTCAGACAAACATCGCGTCCGTCATATGCAACACCATGAATGAATTGCAGTGCCGAGTGAATTGGACATTGCGCTACGTGGTTAGCAGCTAGCTGCTAGGCTACTGAAGAAAGTTAAACGGCAGGCGCCAGCTGCAGCCACTGGTACAGATTTTAGGAGACTGCACATTTGCCACGAAAGGATTGCACTGTATTTCGTTCACTTTGCATTCTTTTTTTCCTCAGCGCAACCACAATCGTGAGTAGTTCTGCTGCTGCGCTAACGTTAGCTCCGTGAGCCTCCGTCTGTCTCGAAGGACGCTAGCATTCTGATCCTCGTTCAGCGGTCGTAGGCTCTGCTTTGAGTGGGCGTATCCACCTCGCTCACACATGTAGCGAGACGTCACCACAGTCGCTTGCAATGCACACAGCTGGGCTAAGTGAACGCTCATGAGAAATTCCAGGAACCGTTATAGGACCCGGTCATAAAAATATGATGGAACCGGCTCTGGTTCTTCAATTTCGGAACCGGGTACCCTAAAGAACCCGTTCCGGGTCCCAACCCTAGCTGTGATTGGTTAGTTTTGTCTGTCCGGTACATGTCCCGTGCATGCAGAATTGAGGATTGGTCAAGCTTCAATGACAATTTGGCCCTCCAGATAAAATCATTCATTCATTCAGAATTCATAAAAATATAGAACTAAAGCACATAGAAAGTATATATCTAGAACACAGAATGTATAGATCTAGAACACAGATTTCATAGCTCTAGAACACATAGAATGAAAATTCACCGCTTCACTTCGAACCGAGGTTTGATTTTCTTTTTAAATATTTTTCTGTTCCTGTATAGTGGAGTCAATGGGACAGTGAATATACAAATGGGTATAACGCGTATATGGGTATATGGGTATCAGACAGGGATCTCCATAGGTAACTGGTCCAATATTTGTAAATAAAGGATAAAATAAAATAAAAGTCCATACATGGAGATATATATGGGCATTCCCAGATGATGCCATGTTAGTGGAACCACACTAACAGAATCCATAAATGGCCAAGACAGATGGTGCTCTTTAGGGCGAGGTCGCTTCACCCAGTAAGGCGTCTTACTGGTACAGTATCCTACGTATCCTACTGTTCAGATGTTGCTGTACATTTACAGCATGGGTTTACTGAAATATTCATAATCATAGCAAATCATCATGACAAAGGAAGCATGAATTCATTGTCAGCAGGGCTACTATAAATGTAAGAGTATTTAATGATAAAATACATAAATGCAATACATTTTCCTGTAATTATTTCCCTCTAGATTGGAGTCCTATGTGGTGAGAGATGGCCCAGCATGGCAGAGAGACGTTTGGCCCTGCCAGCCTGGAGGACTGGGAATACATGTGTAAAGGGCGCTTTGGACTGGTCTTCAAGGCCAAACACAAGGACCTGGGCATCAACGTGGTCATTAAGCTGTATGATGCTGATGATGAGTAAGATGACAATGATCACAAATAAAAGTAGGCTTTTTAGAGCGCACATCTCCACCAGGCCGGGTTGCCTACCCATGGCTGTGTCTGTGGGAGGGGGGGTTGATAAGTTGTATAACATACGGTGCAACTGTTCACGTTTGTAGCGCCCCCTATGGGTAGAATATAAAGTGGTTTGAAGGCCCACTTTATAGGCCCTCAACATGTGATTACAGGGGATGATTGGATTTTGAGTTCTTAACATCTGCCGTTGTTTTGTAGGTAGAAGCAAAAAGCTGTTCTGGCCTGGTGGAGATATTAAAAACATCTGAATAATGCTGATTTAAAGGAATCACTTATTTCACAATCTTCAGTTTTATGTAACTGGTTGTACTCTGCTTGTTTCTTTCCTCCTAACAGTTCTAGGTACATCTATGCTGCCCTGTGTCGAGAGGCTGATTACATGGACAGTGCCGACCACCAGTACGTCCCCAGAGTCTATGGGATGTACCAGGGTCCTGTCCATGGCCTGGGCCCTAAAAACAGACGTGGTATAGTGATGGAGCTGATGGAGGGAGGCTCCCTGCTGTCCTTTCTGCAGACCCTGTCTAAACCTCCACCCTGGCCCCTGGCTTTCCGCTTGGCCCACCAGGTGGCGCTGGCCATGGACTTCCTCCACAGTAAGAGAGACCTTGTGCACATGGACCTGAAACCAGACAATGTCCTACTGGATGCCAACTTCAATGCCAAGGTGTGTAGGCCTACTGTATATATCCATGCATTTCACCTAATGCACAAGTTAATATTTTGTGCATAGTTGCTTTCTGCAGCAGAGATTTATACACACATCATCAGAGCAGCAGATGCAGTGTGAGATGAGGTTAAACACAAGGTGTGAAAGTGGTAACACATTGGTAGTTGTTAGGAACCATGACGGTCTAGGGGCCCAGCCATGACGGTCTAGGGGCCCAGCCATGACGGTCTAGGGGCACAGCCATGACGGTCTAGGGGGCCAGCCATGACGGTCTAGGGGCCCAGCCCGTAACATAAGACTGACAGGACACCAGTTTACAAAAAGACTAAAATGTTTATTGACATAGTCCTGTTAACATCCTGGTGTTCTGTCATTTACAAAAGGTTGTCATGAAGTTCTCAAAGGTAAATTTACAATAAATATCAATAAGTTAGAAGTCACACATACCATGGTTTAGACTTTAGTTAAGGTCTGACCTAATAATGAGCCATGCTCAATGTAGGGAACCAAACCAAAAAACAAAAAAAAACAACAACAACAATGGCTATTAATGAAACAAAGTCATAACTCAACCGAAAGCAAAATGAATCACTTTCCTATGGGGATAAACGGAAGACAAAATGAACACAAAAGTCCGCAGAGGGAGAACCCATACTGTAGAAAGTAGCCTGGTGGAAGTTCATGAATGTCTAAAATGATCTTTTGTCCTGTTTCTTTCAACAGATAGTAGACTTTGGCTTGTCTACGGTGTCCAACAGTGTGAAGTCGACCGACGGTGAAAACAGAGAAGGCACCATCGCCTACACCCCCCCCTGAGGCTTTTGGAGATACATACCACCGTGTTCGATCCTATGATGTCTACAGGTGAACTCTAGAAGGAGATACATACCACCGTGTTCGATCCTATGATGTCTACAGGTGAACTCTAGAAGGAGATACATACCACCGTGTTCGATCCTATGATGTCTACAGGTGAACTCTAGAAGGAGATACATACCACCGTGTTCGATCCTATGATGTCTACAGGTGAACTCTAGAAGGAGATACATACCACCGTGTTCGATCCTATGATGTCTACAGGTGAACTCTAGAAGGAGATACATACCACCGTGTTCGATCCTATGATGTCTACAGGTGAACTCTAGAAGGAGATACATACCACCGTGTTCGATCCTATGATGTCTACAGGTGAACTCTAGAAGGAGATACATACCACCGTGTTCGATCCTATGATGTCTACAGGTGAACTCTAGAAGGAGATACATACCACCGTGTTCGATCCTATGATGTCTACAGGTGAACTCTAGAAGGAGATACATACCACCGTGTTCGATCCTATGATGTCTACAGGTGAACTCTAGAAGGAGATACATACCACCGTGTTCGATCCTATGATGTCTACAGGTGAACTCTAGAAGGAGATACATACCACCGTGTTCGATCCTATGATGTCTACAGGTGAACTCTAGAAGGAGATACATACCACCGTGTTCGATCCTATGATGTCTACAGGTGAACTCTAGAAGGAGATACATGCCTCCGTGTTCGATCCTATGATGTCTACAGGTGAACTCTAGAAGGAGATACATGCCACCGTGTTCGATCCTATGATGTCTACAGGTGAACTCTAGAAGGAGATACATGCCACCGTGTTCGATCCTATGATGTCTACAGGTGAACTCTAGAAGGAGATACATGCCACCGTGTTCGATCCTATGATGTCTACAGGTGAACTCTAGAAGGAGATACATACCACCGTGTTCGATCCTAAGATGTCTACAGGTGAACTCTAGAAGGAGATACATACCACCGTGTTCGATCCTATGATGTCTACAGGTGAACTCTAGAAGGAGATACATACCACCGTGTTCGATCCTATGATGTCTACAGGTGAACTCTAGAAGGAGATACATACCACCGTGTTCGATCCTATGATGTCTACAGGTGAACTCTAGAAGGAGATACATACCACCGTGTTCGATCCTATGATGTCTACAGGTGAACTCTAGAAGGAGATACATACCACCGTGTTCGATCCTATGATGTCTACAGGTGAACTCTAGAAGGAGACACATACCACCGTGTTCGATCCTATGATGTCTACAGGTGAACTCTAGAAGGAGATACATACCACCGTGTTCGATCCTATGATGTCTACAGGTGAACTCTAGAAGGAGATACATACCACCGTGTTCGATCCTATGATGTCTACAGGTGAACTCTAGAAGGAGATACATACCACCGTGTTCGATCCTATGATGTCTACAGGTGAACTCTAGAAGGAGATACATACCACCGTGTTCGATCCTATGATGTCTACAGGTGAACTCTAGAAGGAGATACATACCACCGTGTTCGATCCTATGATGTCTACAGGTGAACTCTAGAAGGAGTGCTGTTGATACGGAGTCATCAAATACATGTTACTGTGTGAAAACCTTCTTTCTCATGCTTTCCCCATTTGTATTAGCTATGGTATTCTTCTCTGGAGCATTCTTACTGGAGAGAGGCCCTATCCAGGTACATTATTCATAGGCATGCACGCACGCACGCACGCACGCACGCACGCACGCACGCACGCACGCACGCACGCACACACACACACACACACACGCACACGTATCAACCACAAACATATGTTTCCTGTGTTTTATGTAGGGGTGGCTCCGTCCATAGTGGCCATCAGGATTCCAAGGGGAGACAGACCTGATCTTCGTAAAATAGATGTCCAGAAAGCAGCTGGACTAGAAGATCTGGTGGACCTCATAAAGAGATGCTGGCACCCTGAGCCCAATGAGAGGCCTTCATTTGGAGGTAAATCTACATTTGTTGTCAGATCTAATATTTCATATTGTTCACATTACTTATTTCAATTTGTTAAACATACAAAATGTGGCGAAAATATACTTCCATAAAGAGAGCTTGAAAAGAACATCCAACCTGACAGCTGTCAGTCATAATCTCTATTATTGCTTTAGCATCGTGCTCATAGCTTCATGCTTTTATATCTGAACAGGGCCGCAATCCTCAGTAAAAATAATTAAATAGTGGAAATGTCTTCCTTATTGAACTTTCACAAAAGCTTCATTTTGAGCAAACCACATTATGGGAGAAATGTATTATAGTGGCCAATCTATCTAAAATCTGTTTACAGCTAATTCCAAGACAGCCTATCTGCCCAACATTGAAACAATTTATGTAATAGATGTAAAATATAGACAACATTGTAACTCAGATTCATATAATACATGCTGGTGATTTATCACATTATCTTTTGCTTTGAGCATTAAATGCCATGGTGGTTTTCATTTCAGAATGCGTTGCAGTGACACGTGGTGTTTTTTCAAGACATGAGGAGGGAATTGAAGAGGGAATCACTACTGCTGTCTGTGACATCACCAAACGGCGGTACATATATTATTATTTGTCTTTTCTTCTTTTAATCCACCTGTTCTTTCAATCCATGGCAATTCATGTGTTGAGCTTGAGCGAATATAAATACTTTTAAAACTATATTTTTGTATAGTTATTAGTTATAGTGCCCTGTTGTGAATGGCCCCTAAAGCCCATTGCACACAGGACAGTTGCGTTTCTTCTGTTTGCTGCATGAATAAAACGCATTGGATTTGGTGTGCAAGGCTGTGCGGAATCGGCGCTGCAGATCAAAAAAGGAGTCATAAAAGGAGTGATGAGTTTTTTTACCACGTGCAACAAGACGCACAAATCGAACTGGGTTCGATCGAGAAAAAAGCGCACGGCCGCAGCCACTCGTCGCACGGCTAATTCGGAGCCGGTGTGCATGAGGTCATAGAGAATCTTTGTTTTCTTTTAAAAAAATGAAATTGTCCGTTTTATCCGTGCGGTTAAACACGCCTGTGTGCAAAGGGCTTAACTCTGAGTGAAAGTATTTAACCAAATGGACCTGTAAAGGTCCATTTGGGTCCATGGTTCCAACTCTCAGAGTTATGGGGGTCCTTGAAAAAAAAAAAAGAAAAAACATTCTTACCAGTGGACCACAATGGAACATTCTTTCACCAAGTCTGACCATGACCCTACGCCAGACTTCTCCCTCTCGGTCGGGCCCGCTCCATCATCAAATCATCATTCCTCCTAAAAGACTTTTTCACAACTAATAACCTGGATATCTTTTGCATCACCGAAACATGGCAAATGTCAGCTGAGTTATATGTCACTAATAGAACTGTGCCCACCAAAATGCTCATTCAGTCAAATATAGGTGGCGGCTTGGCACTTGTACACAGACACTGTTTCCCCTCTAAGATGGTGAACGCTGCTTCTTATAGCTCCTTTGAACTTTTAATCACCAAAGTAGGGCGTACAAATCCATTTTATTGTATTTTAATGTATCTGCCCCGTGGTTTTAGCAGCTCTTTTTATCTGATTTTAGTGTCTTTTAACATGCATCATTAAGTTTGAGAGATTTATTTTGTTTGGTTATTTTAATCTCCACATCAATAAGAGCACAGATAGCGCTGCAGTGTCACAGAATCTTTTAATCTTGTACAACATGTCTCGGGTTTCATACACAATAAGGGCAACACTCTGGATCTTGTTTTTAGCTTTGGTTTAGCTGTGGACAACATTGTTGCAAATGACATGACGACGACAGACCACAAATCTTTAGTTTTTAATATATCTTTTAATCCTAGCTGTCTGACCGGAATGTGAGTCAAGAACTCTCACATGATAAATGGCCTGTCAGCCCAAAAAGTCTCTGCTGTCATTAACCTCCCAACAGACTCCCTACAGATATTGATGCTTTAGTCCACCGTTTTAACTCCCACTGCTCAGATATTGTAGATATAGCCTAGTCGCTCCTTTTAAATCCTGCACTCTCTGCGCTTTAAATAAAGCCCCATGGCTAAATGAGGATATTCGTTTTCTCCGACGGGAGTGTAGAAGTATCGAGCGCCAGTAGAAGTCCTCCAAACTTGAGGTCCACCGTTTACATCTTAAAACTCTTTTAAATGATTTTAGATAGATATATACCTTTATTATCCCAAAGGGGGAAACTCAGGCAGCACAGCAGTTTAAGAGTATTTACAAAGTTACAGAGAAGTATGAAAAGAAAAAGAAAAAAAAACAAAAAAAAAAACATGTGTACAGCGTACACAGTAAAAGAGCAAGGTACACCAAAAAAAGAGAAAGAAGAAAATATACATAAAGTGTCCAAACAGTCAACGCTCATAAGTGTTTTAGCAATACTTAAAAAAGCAAATAGCAATACTTAAAGCACAACTTATCAATGCAGTGGCACAAAAGACTTTCCCAGTCTCTCGCATCTCTGTCCTGGGTAGGTGAATTGGTTGTTTCCTCTCTTACTCCAGTAACTGAGCTTTCTAGCCGTTCGCACTCTGGCTACTTCCTCCACCCCCTGCAAACGGAGCCCGCCTTTTCCCCCTTGCTGTGAATCTCCTCCACGTTGTTCGACCAGTTCAGTGAACTGTTCAGGTGCACTCCTAGGAATTAGTAGTTGTCCACAAACTCCACCACCTCCCCATTTATGGTGATTGGCACAGGTTGTACTCTCTTGGATGTGCGGAAGTCCACCACCATCTCTTTGGTCTTGCTAGTGTTGAACCGGAGGTGGTTGGCCTCGACTCCATGGTCAAGACTGCGAGAGCTGCCTATTTTGCCAAACTAATCACCTCAAGCAGCCAAAATCCCAAAGTGCTCATGTCAACCATCCTGACCCTCCCGTTTTCTCCATTAATGACTGCAATAATTTCCTCATGTTTTTTTTTTTTTTTTTTTTTTTTTTTTAACAAGGTTGTCAGTATTATGGCAGGCATTATCCCCTCTACTCCCACTCTCCATCTAGGTCCCAACTATCAGTCTATCCTGGACTCTTTTGTTCCCATCTCCATCAGTCAGTTAACAGAGCTTGTGAGCAGCATGAAAACCTCCTCCATTCCACTGGATGTTATCCCAACCACTATTATATGTTTTTTGCTCCATAGGCCCATCCCTGCTCAACATCATAAACCTTTCTCTGGTCTCTGGCCACTGCACATCCGCTTTAAACAAAGCCTGGACTAGATCCTGATTATTATTATTATTATTATTTTTAAATCGTTGCTAAAATCGTTGCTAATCAACTTGTAACCGTTTTGAATGATCCCAGCATTTTAGGTAAGTTCCTGTCAGATTTTAAACTAATGCATTCCACTGAGACAGCTCTCTTAAGAGTAACATGATCTAATGTCATCAGATGTGGGGAAATGCAGCATTTGACACGATGGATCACTCAGTTTTAATAAATATGCTCAGAAATCGGGTGGGGATCACAGGGAAGGCCATTGACTGGTTCTCCTCTTATCTTACGGATAGGAATTTCACAGCTGTGGGCACACATGTGTCTTCTGCTCCCCTTTCCTACGGGGTCCCCTATGGCTCAGTCCTGGGTCTAACCCTATTTGCACTTTATATGCTACCACTAGGTCACCTTAACGGTATGTCTTATCACTGGACTGTTGGATTTGAATAGTTTTTTTGTATTCTATATTTCTATTTGTATTATTAATATTTTATTTTACTAGAAGCTCATAATCTTTTGTCTAATAGAGATCCACACAGATACAATTACATCATAGAATCAACCCCTCCCCTTTTACCATTCACCCAACACTGTGGGAGTGGCTAACTTCAGTTGGGTCACCACCCACCATGACAACCAGGCATACTTAACTCTTTGAGCGCCAGCGCCCTCTAGGGGCCAAAGAATGCCAGCGCATCTCTCATAGGCGAGCGCTTTAGCTTCCAGGACTTCAGCTTCCAGGACCTGACGTCCTCACGTTCATGCACGGCATGGAAATGTCTCGGATGAAGATGCTAACAGAATGGCTATTCCCATTTTGTCATCTAAAAGATCATTTTTGGGCGATTTCGCCGTAAATAAACCTCGCACCGCTTTCCTAAAACACAAAAAAGAGATATAAGCCTTTAAAGATGCGGTCTTTCATTGGATTAGGCGGCGATTGGCGATTGCGTTAGCAAATTACGGCCGGCTGGGACGTTGTTAGCTTTCAGCTAGTAGCTACAAAAATCAAGCCAGGCTTCAGAAGGCATCTTATCATTTTATTCATTTAATTAAATAAAGCCGAACTACTTCGGGATCGGCACACTCGTGTACTCATCGGAAGCGGCGCCGAACATCGGGTGAACATTGGGGAGCTCAAAAATGTATTTTAAACCATTTTTAATGGAATATATCGTCGGACAGAGTAGAACGGCTAGCTGGCTAGCGGCTAGCGAGCCAGGACCACCCACGACTCTACAAGCAGCTCGGGGTAAGTGAATTAATAAAAAAAAGATTGTATTGGATTGAAATAAAGCCGAACTAGTTCGGGATCGGCACCAGATGAGTTAATGAACTGGGGGTGTGGCCACATAAAAACCTAATTTTAACTCTTTCTGTACACTTTTTTGGAAAAAAAATCTTCCTCCTAGTATAATCATAGTACCTGATAATCATGTTTTAGATGGGGAAAAAAATAATGGCAGCCCATCTTTAAACACAATGTTTGCCCCAATCTCAGAAACCTTTGTGTTAACGTCAACCAATCCATGCATTTCGATACTCATATGAGTTCAATAACCGGTATCTGCTTCTTCCACCTTAGGAACATTGCCAAACTCAGATCAATAGTCTCATTTCCTGAATTAGTCATTAGTCAGTGAATGATCATCCATGCATGTGTCTGCTCTCGCTTGAACTACAGCAATTCACTCTTCACCTGCCTCAGCAAAACCTCCATGGACAACCTCCAACTTGATCAAAATTCTGAAATTGGAAATGGGAACAATTTAAAGAAAGAACCATGTGTCTAACTCTATTGTTTAAAACAGGTCAGGAGATAAGCGACCGTCAGGTCGCATACACACACTTTAGAAGGCAATGGTAGCCAATCAGGAGGGATTATGGGAAATGGGACAGATCCATGTTGATGACATGACTGTAGAGATACTGTGTACTGCTTTGTGTGATTTTAGGCCAAAATCTGTAGGAGCAGTGTCCAGAAATGTGTTTTGCAAGAATCAGCCTCATGGTGGCGCTAGAAGAGGGCCATGTGAGAAATCAGCCAAGGAGTGTGAAAGTTTGGCATGGATCGGGGCAACGGTGGCGGAGATATTAGTAGGAGCAAAAGTGTGGCGTGACGGACAGACGGACGGACAGACAGAAAGACGGTCGAGGTTTTCATAGTAACTTGAGACCTTCGGACACAACAATGATAATCGTACATCAAGGGAATCCAATGGCTCCTAGACGGTGTTGATTTTGTCGACTAAAACTATGACTAAACTATGAAAACTAAATAAGAACTAAATAAAAAATAATCTATAATAAAATAATCTGAAAATAGCATTAATTTTCCTATAATTATTTCCCTCCAGATTGGAGGCTAGCCTCCAGGTTGGAGAGATGGCACAAAGTGGCAGAGAGACAGTTGACCCTGCCAGCCTGGAGGACTGGGAATACATGTGTTCAGGGGGCTTTGGACTGGTCTACAAGGTCAAACACAAGGACCTGGGCATCAACGTGGTCATTAAGGTCCTTGATGCTGATGATGGGTAAGATGACAATGATCACAAATAGAAATAAAAGCTTTTTAGTAGGGGTCTAACAATACATTTTAACAGCGATACGATACGCATCACGATACATGGTTAACGATACGATACATGGACGATATTGGTTCATAAATGGTGATACGATACGATTCCATTCAATTTAAAATCTATATAGTAACCATTAACAAAGAAATGAAATCTGTGTAGAATGTGTAAAAAATCTATTATTATGGAAGTAAACGCTGTGATTATCTAGCAAATACATGGACATTATATTTCAACACATATGGATGTACCTGCACCTTGACATGAACACAGAGATTACACACATTTATCCATAGACCAAGAGTAGCTTTATGGAATGGAAAGGTAATTAAACCTCTCTTTTTAATTTTCCCTTTGCAATTGCAAAACGATTCGATACCGATTACTGCATTTTAAAAACGATACGATACAAAGCCAAAACGGTACGATATTTGGCTTTTGCAAACGATATAGTAGATTTTCGATTTTCGATTCAGTTACTATATCGGTACACTCCTACTTTTTAGAGTTCACAGGCCGGGCTGCCTACCCATGGCTGTGTCAGTTGTAGGGCAATCTGGCTAGCCATCGTCAGGGAAAAGTTCTTTTCCTCTTTTCCAATGCAGTCTGTAATCGAGAGCCTAGTTGTAGGGTGCATGCATGTGTCAGGAGGACACCAGGGATCTGATGGGGGGGGGGTGATATAGGTTGTACAACAGACGGTGCAACCATAGAGTATATATAAAATAGAGAGCGGACGAGCCCCGCCCCCACTATAATTTCAATGCAAGTGCTCAGTGGCGTTTTGAAGCAACGGCTACGTGCTAGCATGTAGCTAATCCAGGTGCATTCTGGGGGAAATTGGCCACTAATAGAGACCACAAATGACGTCACGCTGCTCTCCGCTCACAGGAAGGATTGTCTGGAGTGGAGGGGGCGGGGCCAAAATGCGCGTTTAGGCTGCAGTTCCAACTTTGGCCACCATCAGGGTTGCTTCAAATCTAGCCCTGGGTTCTGGGGGCTTGGGTGCAACAGCTCACGTCATGTTTGTAGCGCCCCCTATGGGCAGAAGTTAAAGTGGTTTGAAGGTTCACTCTATAGAGGCCCTTCATGTGATTCTTATGTGGGGATGATTGGAATATCTGGCATTTTTGTAAGAAATAGAGGCATTGTCACATGACTGACGTGTTGGCAACAAACAGTGACATTTATTTCATTTGTGGCGCCCCCTGTGGGTGTAGTTGAAAAAAGCTTTTTTCGTACAGATTGGACGCTGTGTTCATGATTCATGAAATTTTGTGCGAAGCGTGCCATCTTACAAAAAAACTAAAAACTAAAAAAACACTTGTAGCCAATTGGAATGGAATCTGATAAGTCTGACTGATACATCTTGATCACATGACTACAGGTTAAAGGTGAGAGCAGCTCTTAGCAAGTTGCAATAGTAGTACGGCACCATCTTGGATCAAGCCATCAAGTGACAGAAAGAATGTGGGTTTGGATAAAATGTGTATTTGTGTAGGTAGAAGCAAAAAGATGTGGAGATAACCATTTTGAATTATGTTGATTTACATGAATCGGTTACACATCAGCACTCCGAAACATCGCTATTCCGACCACCTAAACCTAACCCTAACCTCAGTAAGTAAAACTAACACTGGTGAATGCTAACCTGCCGATGTTGGTGAATGCTAACCTGGTGAAATGCTAACCTGCCGACGCTGGTTAATGTTAACCTTTTTTCAGAATGGAGAACTGCCCCCCCCCCCCCCCCCCCATGAATCACTTATTTCACAATCTTCAGTTTTTTGTAACTGGTTGTACTCTGCTTGTTTCTTTCCTCCTAACCTGCAGCTCGTATGCTGGCCAGTATGCTGCCCTGTGTCGAGAGGCTGATTACATGGACAGTGCAGACCACCAGTACGTCCCCAGAGTCTATGGGATGTACCAGGGTCCTGTCCCGGAACTGGGCCCTAAAAACAGACGTGGTATAGTGATGGAGCTCACCGGCGCCTAACTCTGTCCCCACTAGGGGGAGCACAAATTTTAGATTTTTTTTTTTTTTTTTTTTTTTTTGCGCCGCGAAGCGGCGCCGCAAAGCGGCGCCACGAAAATCGGTTATCTGCGGTTATAAAGTCGTCCTTTATTAAGTCATTTTCGGGTGTCTTTGGGGCTTCAGGGGAGGACCTGGATATGTTGCTTGGTGCGCACCTTTTTTTTAATAGGCTCTGACATGACCAAATAAATAGAACACTAGGTCTATGCAAGCCTTTCAGAGCTGCACATTAAATAGTTATCCTATTCAACAGTGCCATTTTTAAAAGCAATGATGAATAGACGGAGAACTATGGCAGATTGTATCAAGATATGCTGCACAGTGCACACCTCGTAGTTGCTCATGCAAGACAATATAAATAATAGCCTAGTAAAGAGAAAAGACGCCGGCGATGGCCGATCTTGTCTTTTGCACCTGATAACTGCACAGCAAGCGTTTTATTGGAGCTGCAAGCTCTGCTCCCACAACGTGAAAGCCTTGTGATGCCACAGAGAGAGAGCAGGGAGAGGAGAGCGATAAATTCTAAGAGGGAAAAGAGGAGTAGACCAAGGAGGAGGAGGAGGAGGAGGAGGAGGAGGAGAGAAGGGAGAGCAGAGGTAGAGTGAAAGAAGTCGGAGAGGAAGGTAGAAGGAGGCGGAGGTGGAGTGAGAAGTGGAATAAGAGGAGATATCGCAGTGTTTCTCAAACATTGTGACACAACACACCAGCATGAGAGAGACAGACAGAGAGACAGATGAGATGCTCTACTCACATAATACTGTATGCTGCTACGGAGATTCCGAGAGGTTAACGTGCCGTATTTCCAAAGTGTGTTCTTGTTTAAGTCACTGCATGGTTTAAATATCCTATCGTAAATATGAACTGTGGCTATAATATATTGTTTAATCCACGTGGGTCCGTGTTTACTTAGTTACACTAGAGTTTCGAGTGTCATGGCAGCTGGGTTAAGACGGACTTCCTCTAAAATCGGATTTCAAAATAAGAGAAATAAGAGACACTTGTAATGATTAGTCAACACACTACTTTTATTTTTAGGTCTACTTAAAGGACGTACATGTTAACGTGCAGTAAGTGACGCCAGAGCTAGGGTCTGACGCTAAATAAATAATTAAATAAGTACGCAAAAGCGCTTCACGTTGTTTGATCGGCACGCAATATTCCTGCGGGGGGGGGGGGGGGGGGGGGGGGGCTGCAGATCTGGGGGAGCCGTTGCTCCCCTTGGCTCCATTGAACAGGCGCCAGTGATGGAGCTGATGGAGGGAGGCTCCCTGCTGTCCTTTCTGCAGACCCTGTCTAAACCTCCACCCTGGCCCCTGGCTTTCCGTCTGGCCCACCAGGTGGCGCTGGCCATGGACTACCTCCATAGTAAGAAAGATCTTGTGCACATGGACCTGAAACCTGCCAATGTCCTACTGGATGCCAACTTCAATGCAAAGGTATGTATATGTTCCAGTCAGAGCTTGCGCTAGCGTTTTAAAATGCTGGTCACCGTGACCGGCATGATTAAAATTGACCGGACATCTGATAAAAATACCGGTTATGAATATCTGTATGCATTAATGACAAGCAGGTCCGTAAGTGCAGGTCCGTAAATGCAGCCTAACACAGCCATAATCTTATTGTAACGCCCAAACCACACCTATGTAACGTGTAGTGGAGGTGTTTTTAGGAATGAAGCAGATGTCCCAATTGTGGATTTGGATGACTTGTGAAAATAGGGCCCAAGGTGTGAAAGTGATAACACATTGGTAGTACACAACATAGCAGCGGGTATACACCGTTAAAAAACACACTTTTGGCAGAAATGTCACAGTTACAAATACATTTAGAAAACCAACAAATCCACAGAGAAAGTATAGCACAGTATAACATGTTATATTATTAATCATTACTGTACCATCCAGTATAGCACAGTATAACATGTTATATTATTAATCATTACTGTACCATCCAGTATAACACAGTATAACATGTTATATTATTAATCATTACTGTACCATCGGGGGGACCTGTTGGTGAGGCCAGACTCGTGGATCACTGCACATGCAGCGAAAATCCTCCATAGGGTCCCATTCATTGTGCTGTAAAAAAGCTGCTTTATCTAAAAAAAAAGTTTGGATCGCCTAGAACCACATTTTTTCACTGCAAAATAGAAAGATATACTCTATGACGCTATGACTCCATGGTGGACCAGTGTAAAGTGGCCAATCTATATCTAAAATCTGTTTACAGCTAATTCCAAATGATAGACATAGCCTATCTGCCCAACATTGAAACAATTTATGTAAAATAGATGTAAAATATAGTTATAACTTAGTTTTGATGTAACACATGCTGGTGATTTATCAAATTATCTTTTGCTTTGATCATTAAATGGTGATTTTCATTTCAGGATGCGTTGCAGTGACTCGTGGTGTTTTCTCAAGACATGAGGAGGGAATCCATGCTGCTGTCAGTGACATCATAAAACGGCGGTATATATATATATATATTTAATATATTTATTTTTTAATCCACCTTTTGTTTTAATCCATGGCAATTCATGTGTTGAGCTTGAACAAATACAAATGGGGGGGGGGGTGGTACAGTATATGAGGGATTGAATGTAGGAATGTAGGAGTCAGAAGTAATGTTGGAAACCCAGACATATCAGTGAAGTCAGTCATCTCCAAATTTGGGCATTGTTTCAGCATACAGCTCTTACCATGGCAGAGACGCATGCACAGTACAGGCAGTGGTATCAGTGATGTCAGTTATTTCCAAATGTGGGCACTGTTTAGTATCTGTGATGTCAGCATGCAGGTATGCAATACCCATTGTAACTGTCTGTCTGTGTCCCTTGTATAGTGGAGTCAATGGGCCAGTGCAGGCCTCTCATTCTGTGGACCTTAATGACCAAACTAATTGATAAAACAGAAACAAAAAGTACGGCATGACATCACAGGTCATCTCACATTTTGGGTGACTGGGTCCCTAAATAAAACATTATCTATGATGAACTGAGACTAAATGACTATATTGACAATTTCATCAACAAATATAAACTAGACTAAAATGTCAGGGGGGACTATGAGAAGAGATCAGTACGACTAAAAGACAAGTAATTTAATGTTTGGTTGCGCTTCAGTGTTTTACTCAAAAATAGCAGATCTACAAGCTCACAGCGCATTGTGAGCTTGTAGATCGGCTATTATGATGACATCCCTATAACATGCTTGAATGCAATTAATTTTCCTATAATTATTTCCCTCCAGATTGGAGGCTAGCCTCCAGGTTGGAGAGATGGCACAAAGTGGCAGAGAGACAGTTGACCCTGCCAGCCTGGAGGACTGGGAATACATGTGTTCAGGGGGCTTTGGACTGGTCTACAAGGTCAAACACAAGGACCTGGGCATCAACGTGGTCATTAAGGTCCTTGATGCTGATGATGGGTAAGATGACAATGATCACAAATAGAAATAAAAGCTTTTTAGTAGGGGTCTAACAATACATTTTAACAGCGATACGATACGCATCACGATACATGGTTAACGATACGATACATGGACGATATTGGTTCATTCATGGCCATACGATACGATTCCCTTCAATTTAAAGTCGATATAGTAACTATTTAGCAAAGAAATTAAATCTGTATAGAATGTGTAAACATCAACACAGAGATTACACACATTTATTCATAGACCAAGAAGTTAAAGTGGTTTGAAGGTTCACTCTATAGAGGCCCTTCATGTGATTCTTATGTGGGGATGATTGGAATATCTGGCATTTTTGTAAGAAATAGAGGCATTGTCACATGACTGACATGTTGGCAACAAACAGTGACATTTATTTCATTTGTGGCACCAATATGGGTTTTTGATTGATTGATTGATTGATTATTTGGAGAACAGTACAAGTATAGTCAATACAATATAAATGTAGTCCAGTACAAGTACAGTTAAACACCCTGCCTAAAAGGAACATCCTGAATAAGACCTTTTACCGTCTTTTTTACGTTGAAAGCTCTCAGTATTTAATTCATGGACATAATAAATAGCAAGCAAAGAAAACATCCAATAATATCACAGTTATAAAAACACTATGTACAGGATAGGGGAAACAAGGGGTGGGGCTAAGGTAAGGGGGTGGGGGGTGCGCTTCTGGCCTGTCTATGGGAGAAGTGATAACTACCTCCTTCTCTGGCCTCCTGAAAGGTGAGTTTTCACCTGTCTATGGGAGAAGTGATAACTACCTCCTTCTCTGGCCTCCTGAAAGGTGAGTTTTCACCTGTCTATGGGAGAAGTGATAACTACCTCCTTCTCTGGCCTCCTGAAAGGTGAGTTTTCACCTGTCTATGGGAGAAGTGATAACTACCTCCTTCTCTGGCCTCCTGAAAGGTGAGTTTTCACCTGTCTATGGGAGAAGTGATAACTACCTCCTTCTCTGGCCTCCTGAAAGGTGAGTTTTCACCTGTCTATGGGAGAAGTGATAACTACCTCCTTCTCTGGCCTCCTGAAAGGTGAGTTTTCACCTGTCTATGGGAGAAGTGATAACTACCTCCTTCTCTGGTCTCCTGAAAGGTGAGTTTTCACCTGTCTATGGGAGAAGTGATAACTACCTCCTTCTCTGGTCTCCTGAAAGGTGAGTTTTCACCTGTCTATGGGAGAAGTGATAACTACCTCCTTCTCTGGCCTCCTGAAAGGTGAGTTTTCACCTGTCTATGGGAGAAGTGATAACTACCTCCTTCTCTGGCCTCCTGAAAGGTGAGTTTTCACCTGTCTATGGGAGAAGTGATAACTACCTCCTTCTCTGGCCTCCTGAAAGGTGAGTTTTCACCTGTCTATGGGAGAAGTGATAACTACCTCCTTCTCTGGTCTCCTGAAAGGTGAGTTTTCACCTGTCTATGGGAGAAGTGATAACTACCTCCTTCTCTGGCCTCCTGAAAGGTGCATTTTCACCTGTCTGTGGGAGAAGTGATAACTACCTCCTTCTCTGGTCTCCTGAAAGGTGAGTTTTCAGGGCAGTTTTGAAGGATGCCAGTGAGCTACATGTTTTAAGGGAGGTAGTCAAGGAATTCCACACCTGGGTGGCAGTGTTGTAGAAGGAGAATTTACCCATATTTGTCTTATGGGTTTGTGTTACCAGATCATTGTGTGCGCTCCCTCTGGTGTTGTGGCTGTGGGTGTGGCTAACCTTTTGGAGATGTTTGGTCAGATATGCTGGCCTGGTACTGTGAGGATGGAGGGCAGATTTACATTGACTATTTTGAAAGTCAATCCTATTTTTAGTTGTCTTCAACACTGAGCCAACTTAGGCTAGCAAAATGTGTGTGAGAAACATGGGTCATGACCCCAGGTGGAGAAGTAGACAAATCAGTTTGTTTTGGGAGGTTTGGAGCTTAGTCTTTGTGGCTTTTTGATGTTGGAGTTAAAGTACCAGGAGGTGCAAGCGTAGTTGAAGTGGAACTGAATGAGGACCCAGCAAGAGTCCTGAGGGCACTTTAGTTGACAACAGTGGAGATTCTGCTCAGGAATTATTTTATTTTTTGATCACCTTTGTTGACATGCTGTCCCCAGACAGATATTTGTCAAGAATACAACCCAGATAGGTAATCTCTTCCTGATTACTGTCATCAACTTTGACCTTGAAATCGTTTACCTTTATCTCACTCAGAGAATGTCTGGTCCAAATAGAATGGATTCAGTTTTACCAAGGTGTAGAAACAGTTTGTTATCAGTAAGCCAAGTACGAATCTTGGTGGCTTCTGAGCTGAGAACTTTCTTGACCTGTAATGTATCCTCTCCCGAGATCAGGAGTGCTGAGTCATCAGCAAACAGGAACAGTTTGCAGTTCCAGGCAGCATTCATGTGGTTAATGTAAAGGATGAAACAGTAACGGCCCTAGAACGCTTCCTTGAGGAACACCACAGTTCACCAGGAGGGACGAGGACAAGGTTCATGATGTCAACCATTTGTTCTCTTCCCTCCCGGTAGGATCTCATCCAGTCTACTGACGTGTTATCAAAACCAATCACCCTTAGTTTATCCAGTAGAATTGAATGGTTTACCTAACCCTAACCCTAACCCTAACGGGTGTTGAAAAGGCTTTTGGCTCTGTGTTTAGATGCCCCTCAGTGGGTGATTCAAATTTCGTACAGATTGGACGCTGTGTTCATGATTCATGACATTTTGTGTGAAGCAGGCCATCTTACAAAAAAAAAAAAAAAAAAAAAACACTAGCCAATTGGAATGGAATCTGACAAGCCTGACTGATACATCTTGATCACATGACTACAGGTTTAAGGTGAGAGCTTCTCTTAGCAATTCGCAATAGTAGTACGGCGCCATCTTGGACAAAGCCATCAAGTGACAGAGAGAATGTGGACTACCTACAAATGTGTAGATTTGTAGATAGAAGCAAAAAGATGTTCTGGCCTGGTGGAGATAATCATTCTGAATAATGCTGATTTAAAGGAATCACTTATTTCACAATCTTCAGTTTTATGTAACTGGTTGTACTCTGCTTGTCTCTTTCTTCCTAACCTGCAGTTCTGGAGCCTTCTATGCTGCCCTGTGTCAAGAGGATGATTACATGGAAGCTGCAGACCACCAGTACGTCCCCAGAGTCTATGGGATGTACCAGGGTCCTTGGCATGGGTTCTACCGTGAGACGTGGTATAGTGATGGAGCTGATGGAGGGAGGCTCCCTGCAGTCCTTTCTGGAGACCCTGTCTAAACCTCCACCCTGGCCCCTGGCTTTCCGTCTGGCCCACCAGGTGGCGCTGGCCATGAACTTTCTCCACAAGCAAGACTGTGTGCACATGGACCTGAAACCAGACAATATCCTACTGGATGCCAACTTCAATGCCAAGGTATGTAGGCCTATATATCCATGCATTTCACCTACAGCATCATTGATAGAGTGTGTGCCCGCAATGGACATGTCTCTGTGATTCTATTTGAACTATAAACAGCAGAAGTGAGAGTGTCAATTCCTTGTGTCATTTGTGTTTATATACGATGATAGTCTATTCAAAGAAGACAATGATTTGTGGCAAGCATCGTGCCAATTGGTGCAATTCACTCCATTCAATTACAATTATATAACATTCTCTATAATCAGTAACATGAAGGTGATACTTACTCCTGAATCCACTCTTGGTCGTTTTTTTCGTGATTACATCCAGTGTTGTTTTTGACAGCAAATTTTGATTTAGTTTTAGTCATAGTCTTTTTAATAAAATTTAGTTTTAGTCATAATTTAGTCACCTGAAACGTTTTCGTTTTAGTCTAATTTTAGTCGACTAAATATCATAAGATTTTAGGCGACAAAATCGACAGTTGATTTAGTCGACTGAAATGTATTTTGGCAGGCCTTGATGGCATCGTAATGACTGATTTTACCCTTGGTTGCGTACTGAAAATAGCAGATCTACAAGCCCACAACGCGTCGCAGTGGGACGCGTTGTGGGCTTGTGCGCAGCGCGACGCATTGTGAGCTTGTAGATCTGCTATTTTCAGCACGCAACACCTGAGATCAACCAAACATAAAATGACTCTCTTCTCCACCAGTCCCTCCCTAACGTTTTAGTCTAGTTTTTATTTTGTAGACGAAATTGTCAATATATTTAGTCTTAGTTTTAGTCATCACAGCTTAGTTTTTGTTTAGTTTTCATTTAGTTTTTGTCAGTGAAAAAAACCCAGACGACAACACTGATTACATCCATGTAAAACGATCCATGATTTCATCATAAAATGATTCACACACTGAGGCTTTAGCCCCCCCTAGCCCCCCCCCCTCATTGTATGTGTGAGTGATAATTGTCTGGATCAATATAATTTTATTCCAAGGCAACATCTCTTTCATGCACAGAGGAACATATGAACATGAAGGGAGGAAAGTTTCCAGTTCCAACAGTCTGATGGTAGCCTGGTGGAAGCCGTTCATAAAAGTCTAAAATGCTCTTTCCTGTTTCTTTCCACAGATAGCAGACTTTAGCTTGTCTACGGTTTCCACCAGTGTTAGGACGACCAAAAGTGCATTCCAAGCAGGCACCCTGGCCTTCATCCCTCCTGAGGCCTTTGAAGATAAATACCACCGTGTTCGATCCTATGATGTCTACAGGTGAACTCTAGAAGGACTGCTACAGAGTCATCAAATACATGTTACTGTGTGAAAACATTCTTTCTAATGCTTTCCCCATTTTCATTATAGCTATGGTATTCTTCTCTGGACCATCCTTACTGGAGAGAGTCCCTATCCAGGTAATTTATTCACAGGCATACACACACACGCACGCACGCACGCACGCACGCACGCACGCACGCACGCACGCACGCACGCACGCACGCACACACACACACCATTTTGTTTGTTGTGTGTGTGTGTGTGTGTGTGTGTGTGTGTGTGTGTATTACCATATGTGTGTGTGTGTGTGTGTGTGTGTAGGCATAGGGTGAGGACAGAGTAACCTTTTTATGTAACCTTGAAACAGATTTGTACATTTCAATTGTGCATTTTCCCCCTTCTTTTTTGGACAGTATTTTGATTGATTGAATACTTTATTAGAGTTTGCATAAGAAAAGGTACAGTTTCATGACAGTACAGTTCACTGGTACAAGGTCAACTAAGGATTCCTCAAAAAAAGCTTTTGGAGTCCTTTTTTAACTCATATACTGTAACATAGAATGACAGAAAAATAAAACACAGTAGCCTACTAAGCATGTTGTAAAACACAATGCAAAATAAATGGTATTTACAATAATAACTATTCTGACCAATGGACTCTTAAGTAGGCATACGATACAGTACATGTGTGTACAGGGCTGCCAACTTTCAGGAAAACCTAAGAGTGAGATTTTTCTTTTTTTGCGAGGGGGGGGGGGGGGGCTTTGGTGCCTCAAAATAAATATGAAAAATGATAGGCCTATATGTTCAACAAATATAACAATAATTTAGGTTATTATTATAATTTTATCGACCCTTGGAGTCACTATTACACCAACCAGGTACAGTATGTTGCACTGGGTGGGTGTTATTTAATTCTCCAAATCTAACCCTCATTAATGAATATGTAATTTTGAGTCAGAAACGTAGTTAATAGCCTATACTGTGGATTATTTTGGTGGGGGGTCTGGGGGTCCTCCCCCAGAAAAAAATTAAAAGAGTAGATGTTATTTCCTGTATTCTGTTGCATTTTACAGGGAGTTTGATACTTTTATCTGGCTTTACTAGGATGAGAAAATTATGGATAAATGTTTACATTAAGCTGCAAGTAACACGTCTTTTGCTTGAAGATCTGTTCTTTTTGCACACGCATCCATCCAAAAGTCCCTCCTCATTTAAACTGCCTGCTAGTAAGCAATGGGCATTTTGGACGTGTTGAATTAATGTTGTAGATCCTCCTGTCGCCTGTCGATCTTACTGTAGAGAATGATGAGTTCCTCACACCAGATGCTCACGCACACACAGCGACGCATCTAATCATTACTTCAGAACCAGATACAGTATTTTAAGCCCTTTGTTGCTCAAATCGCGGCCGAAGTGGATGTCTCAGTGACACTGAGTTGACGCAGTTTTCCACTTTGTGACGGCTGGTGATATGACGCTGTGAGAAATACGATGTGTGGCGTGAGAGCGTGAGAAGAGGGTCATTTGCGTGAGTCTCACGCTCATTGCGTGAGGGTTGGCAGCTCTGTGTGTGTATATATTGTTTGGCACTGCATTGACAAGTACAGTAGTGTGGTAGTCAGTGTTGCAGTGGTCTTGGGTCGCGCGCCCCCGACGACCCAAACCTTTTCTGAGCCGGGGTCTCGCACCCCCCGAAGTTCACAGCTCGACAACTGTTTAACAAAGAAACGAGCCGATTTGCATATCAATAGACCTGTATAGTAGGTGTCAAGCGACGTCCGCGACCCCCCAAACATGGAATCACCACTGCACCACTGGTAGTAGTAGTGTAGCTTGTTCCCAATGTATGAATGAACGACCATCGGAAACGCTTTGAGTTCCAACTTGCTTAGAAAAGCGCTATCAAATTGCAATCCATTACAGTAGGCTACTTTGAGTAGGCTATCACAATATGTTGTGTTGTGACTTTTTTTGTGGCTTTGACTTTTCTCGACAATATTTGTTTTCCAGTTCTAAGTCTACTGTAAACCGATATCAATACTCATATCAACATGGGAGTAGACAAATACTTGCTTTATGCAAATACAGCATATTTTATAAATGTTTAGGAATGTTTTATACTAGGAATTGAATCCCCAGCATCCCTATTCTGAGGGGAACCTTCACCTGAAGTAGACAATCTACAATCTCACAACAAGACGCGTTGTGAGCTTGTATTGATTGATTGAAGACTTTATTGTCAGTTTGCATAGAAAAAGGTACAGTTACCGGTACATGACAGTACAGTTCACTGGTACAAAGTCAACTAAAAGGAGATGTAAGCTTTTCGGATTATTTGCACAGGAAACCTTTAATGTATCTCATATAACATTGATTGACAGACGGATAGAACACAGTACTATGCAGTAGATATAAAAACAGTGCTTTTTATTTTACAATAGAAGGGTCAGGGGAGGGCAAGGCTAGGCTAGGTTTATTTTTTACCAGTTACGAAGTGGTTTTTCAGGGCGGTTTTAAAGGATGTTAGTGATTGGCACTCCTTTAAGGCCTTCGGTAAGGCGCTCCACATTTTGGTGGTATAGCAGGAGAACGAGTTTGACCCTTTGTTTGAGTTGACTCTGGGTTGAACGTGATCTGTGGCGCTGCCTCTGGTGGCTTGCTGGACTTGTATTACTAAAATAATAATCTTTATTGTCCCCGAAGGGAAATGTGTCTTCCCAACAAGAAACAACACAAACATATCACATAGACAGATCATCAGTACCCCACTATACACAGAAAAAACCCTCTTAGCGACGGGGGCGATTGTTTAGCAGATTGTTAAGTGCAGCAATGGCTGAGGGGACAAAACTCCTTTTAATCCAAACTTTGTGCCACGTCAAGGTTCTGCTTTACCATGAATAAAGAGTGGGTTGAGTCCAGTGTGGGTTGTTTGAAAAACCAGCTCTTTTGTTTTGTCCACGTTCAACTCTAGATAGTTGTCAGTGCACCACTGTGTAAAATGAGAGATGGTGTTCTGGTAGTCCGTAATAGAGTTATTGTCATGAAGCAGTCAGAGAATGGCAGTGTCATCAGAGTATTTAAAGTAGGTGATGTTGGTGGGGGAGGGGCTGGTACAGTCATTTGTGTATAGTGTGTAGAGGAATGGGCTGAGGACACAGCCCTGCGGGGCTCCTGTGTTGGTGATGACTGTTGATGAAAATGATGAACCTACTTTAACTGCTTGTGGTCTTAATGATGAACCTACTTTAACTGCTTGTGGTCTTAATGATGAACCTACTTTAACTGCCTGTGGTCTTAATGATGAACCTACTTTAACTGCCTGTGGTCTTAATGATGAACCTACTTTAACTGCTTGTGGTCTTAATGATGAACCTACTTTAACTGCCTGTGGTCTTAATGATGAACCTACTTTAACTGCTTGTGGTCTTAATGATGAACCTACTTTAACTGCCTGTGGTCTTAATGATGAACCTACTTTAACTGCCTGTGGTCTTAATGATGAACCTACTTTAACTGCCTGTGGTCTTAATGATGAACCTACTTTAACTGCCTGTGGTCTTAATGATGAACCTACTTTAACTGCCTGTGGTCTTAATGATGAACCTACTTTAACTGCTTGTGGTCTTAATGATGAACCTACTTTAACTGCTTGTGGTCTTAATGATGAACCTACTTTAACTGCCTGTGGTCTTAATGATGAACCTACTTTAACTGCCTGTGGTCTTAATGATGAACCTACTTTAACTGCCTGTGGTCTTAATGATGAACCTACTTTAACTGCCTGTGGTCTTAATGATGAACCTACTTTAACTGCTTGTGGTCTTAATGATGAACCTACTTTAACTGCTAGTGGTCTTAATGATGAACCTACTTTAACTGCCTGTGGTCTTAATGATGAACCTACTTTAACTGCCTGTGGTCTTAATGATGAACCTACTTTAACTGCCTGTGGTCTTAATGATGAACCTACTTTAACTGCTTGTGGTCTTAATGATGAACCTACTTTAACTGCTTGTGGTCTTAATGATGAACCTACTTTAACTGCCTGTGGTCTTAATGATGAACCTACTTTAACTGCCTGTGGTCTTAATGATGAACCTACTTTAACTGCTTGTGGTCTTAACTTTTTCGCCGCCGTTGACAGTCCTCACCGTCATTGAAAGGGTTAATACCATGGCGCCGTTGACGGTGAGGACTGTGAATCTTACTGTATATACAGTAAAGATATTATTACTTACTTAATGTCGCTCCGGTCCCGCTCGCATCGGTAATGTCGGCGATTTGTTTACAACGCACGTTGGGCGTGCACGCGAAGTGAAGCTCCTCAATGTTAAGTCAATGGAGAGGCCCATAAAGAAACTTCATTTAAACAAAATAGCCATTTTGAGACATTTTGCAGCAGATCTAAATGTAAACAAGGCACAAGGCAGGGCGCAGCCATCTTGCCTCTTCTTGTCCCACACTGTCATGTGACTAGATGACGTAATCGTTGCCGTCAAGTGATAATCCAAAAAAACAAAAACAACCCCCTTCCAGCCCTTCAAAATAATAGCGGCGGCCTATGGAGGAAACCGCGTGGCACCGAGGCACCAAGCAACCTTCAGATTAAGAGGCACTAATTGTGTTAATGATGAACCTACTTTAACTGCCTGTGGTCTTAATGATGAACCTACTTTAACTGCTTGTGGTCTTAATGATGAACCTACTTTAACTGCCTGTGGTCTTAATGATGAACCTACTTTAACTGCTTGTGGTCTTAATGATGAACCTACTTTAACTGCTTGTGGTCTTAATGATGAACCTACTTTAACTGCTTGTGGTCTTACGGCACCCAAGTGCACTTTTGTATCTGCTGTGCCAGCTCTGGGCGACGTGGGATAATATAGGTATCAATCAAACATATGTTTCCTGTATTTTATAGGGGTGGACCAGGCTGCGATTAAAAGGGGAGACAGACCCTCTCTTGACGAAATAGATGTCCAGAAAGCAGCTGGACTAGAAGATCTGGTGGACCTCATGAAGTGATGCTGGGCCCAGGAGCCCAATGAGAGGCCTTTGTTTGGAGGTACAATTACATTTGTTGTCAGATCTTTTAAATTTAATAATATTACTGATTTCAAGTTATATAAAAATACACAAACCATGGCCAAAATGTTATTCCAAGTTGCCTTGCCTGCATTTCTCGGGTATAGAGTGAGGATAACGGGTAACAGGTGGCACACTATCTATTTATCATCATGCGTGTGGTGTCATACAATGTACGTGGCCTGCGTGTGGGGCATAGTGCTGCAGACAAACTGAGACGTTTGACTGTTGACAAGCTGTTGAATGACTGTGACATTTTGTGCCTCCAAGAGACTTGGCTTGCCAAACAAGATCTGGACAAACTAAATACAGTACACAATGACTTTCATGGTGCTGGTGAATCCACCACAGACCTCAGTATGAAAATAGTTAAAGGTAGAATATCTGGAGGAGTGGCTATCCTCTGGAACCGCAAATATGATCCAATGGTGAAAGTGATAAGACTGAATGTTGATTGGGCCATTGGTTTGGATATAAATTGTTATGGCAAGAAGTTTACTATTTTAAATATATATACGCCTTATGAATCTTTCATCAGTTTGAGGATGAATTCCTAAACAGATTAGCCTTTATTCAGTCTTTTATTGAGGACAATGAATGTACCTGTGTCTATGTTACTGGGGATTTTAATTCTGACATCTCAGACAGAAATTCTCTATTTGCTAAACACCTGGTTACTTTTTGTGATGAAAACAAATTAATGTTGTCTAGCAAAATATTTTTACCAGATAATAGTTTTACTTACGTGAGCGAAGCGTGGCATACCACATCGTGGCTCGACCACTGTGTGTGCACAGCAGATGCTCATGCCTCCTTGGAAAAGGTGGAGATTTGCTATGGACTGGCTACCTCAGACCACATACCTATAGCTATGATGCTTAATGTTGGAAATGTACCTCTCCTGGCTGCCAATAGTAACACTGCTAACCCAGGGAAACTAGATTGGGCTAAGCTACTTAAGGAGGATATTGATAGGTATTCAGTTCTAACAGACAGCTTATTAAGCAATATTACATTGCCAAGAGATGCTTTGATGTGTTTAAATATGAATTGTAAGGACCCACAGCATGCTGCTGATCTATGCAATCTGTATGATAACATCACTAAAGCTTTAAATGACTCTAGTAAGCCATTCTGTAAACATAAAAAGGTGTTTAACATCAGACCGGGGTGGAATGAGTGTGTGGCAGTACATCATGCTGCAGCTAGAGAAGCATTTAAATGCTGGTCGGCTGCAGGTAGGCCAAGACAGGGGGATGTGTTTGAGCATAAGAAACAAACAAATGCTAGATTCAAATATGCTGTTCGGCATATTAAGAACAATGAGAACACCTTTAGAGCGGATGCGCTAGCCAGTAAGCTTCAAGCTAACAACCATGTTGACTTCTGGAAAGCAGTCAGAGTCATGAACAGTAACAAAACAGCATTGCCATCTGATATTGAAGGTGTCACAGGCTCAGACAACATTGCCCAAATTTGGTGTGAACACTATACCAAATTATTCAACTGTGTTAAAAGTAATGCGATTGTTGTTGATAATATTGATTGGGTTAGTAATGTGGTAATAAGGTCAAGTGAGGTTTCTGATGCAATTGAACTGCTTGTTAATAACAAAGCATGTGGTTTAGATCACATTACTGCAGAGCATCTTAAGTATGCCAGCTATAGGCTTAAACCAATGTTAGCAATGTGTTTCACTGGTTTTATGGTACATGGTGTCCTACCTAATTCAATTCTGTCTGTGTTATTGGTCCCTGTCCTTAAAGACAAGGCTGGGAAATTAAACAGCAGAGACAATTATAGGCCTATTGCCCTTGCCAGTATACTGTCAAAAGTACTGGAAAGAGTCATTTTAAACAGGATTGAAATATATGTTTTAACTACTGATAATCAGTTTGGCTTTAAGCGAAAACACAGTACAGATTTATGCATCTTCGCTCTAAAGGAGCTGATTGCAAAATATGAAAGTCAAAATTCCTCTGTATTTCTTTGCTTTATTGACTTATCTAAAGCATTCGACAGAATCAATCACGAAAAATTGTTCATGAAATTGCTTGAGAGAAATGTCCCTAAATACATAATAAGAATTCTCGTATATTGGTATGCCCAGCAAACCTTTCAGGTAAAGTGGGATAATGCTGTCTCCACCCCCATTTCATGTGGGTAATGGGGTCCGTCAAGGAGGAATTTTATCTCCTTTTTTATTTAATGTATATATGGATGACCTATCAAGACGACTTAATGCATGCAAAACAGGTTGTATTGTTGGTGATAATGTCATTAATCATTTGATGTATGCAGATGACCTAGTCATTCTTAGCCCATATACTGCTGGATTACAACAGCTACTAAGGATATGCACAAAATATGGTACAGAACATGACATTATATATAATGCTAAAAAAAGCTGCATCATGGTTGTCAGATGTAGAGAGGACAGGAAATCCATTTTTCCAGCGTTACTAAAATATCTTGGACATATCATATCAGAGGATCTCCGGGATGACAATGATATCCAACGTCAGTGTCGCAAAATATATGCTCAAGCTAATATGCTTTTAAGAAAGTTCTCTATGTGTTCTGTAAATGTCAAATGTGCACTGTTCAGATCATATGTCACCCCACTGTATACGGCTCATCTATGGTCCTATTACAGAGTGAAGAGCATGCAAAGGCTTAGAGTAGCATACAACGATGCCATGAGGTTACTTCTCCATGTTCCCAGGTGGCATAGTGCCAGTCAGTTGTTCACTTCTGTTGGTGTGCCCACCTTTGAAGCACTGTTAAGGCAAATCATGTACAATTTTATGCAGCGGTTGGAGGTGTCAAATAACGGCATTATAGTAGGGCTAACAAACCCTACAAAGAGCTGTTACCGGGTCACCTCCAGGCTACGCAAGCACTGGTTCAGCAGTTTGCTGCTGATTAGGTAGGATTGCACTTTAGTTCTTTTATTGTGTACTTTTTCTTATTTTTAATTTCCTTTTTATCTTTCTTGTATGTTTTATTATGTAACTTGTGATATGGACTTCTGTCTGAAATAAAGATTATATATATATTTACAGCTAATTCCAAAAGATACTTAAGAAATACAGTATCTGCCCATCATTGATACATGCAATTTATAGATGTAAAATATAGACATTGTAACTTAGATTCATGTACGCATGCTGGTGATTTATCAAATTATCTTTTGCTTTGAGCATTAAATGATGGTTTTCATTTCAGAATGTGTTGAAGTGACACGTGATGTTTTTTCAAGACATGAGGAGGGAATCCATGCTGCTGTCAGTGCTGTCTCTGACATCTCCAAACAGCTGGTAGGTTTTTACTTTAGCTGTGTATTCATCATTCCTCATTTAACCAAACTCAAAGGACACCATTTTCTGCCTCCATAAAATTCAATTCAACTCCAAAAACCTTCTGTAATGACTAGAAATACTAAATGGCAGTGACAGTTGTATGCCTCTGCAAACCAGTTGTGTTTACATCTGTCGTGGCAGTGACAGTTGTATGCCTCTGCAAACCAGTTGTTTACATCTGTCATTTAGTATATAAAGTTTTCAAATTATTGTTGTGGAGTAAGAGTACAACATTTGCCTCTTGAGATGTAACAATCTGAAGTGTGTTGAGCATTCTAGTCAGTTACTTCAGTAATGTTCATCATTCATTTACTGTGAAACACCTTGCCTTCATTAGCATAATAAGACCTACTGTGTAATGTGCTGAATGTATGGTGTGAATGTATTTTATATATGTCAGCTCAGAATAACCCATTTAGATTTACCGTACAATTTTTTGTAATGTTATTATCATATGCAATGATATTGGATTTAGTTTTGGCGGTGTAGCTCTGCAGTGATCATACAGATTATCTGCTCGAACATGAGACATAATCTGATATCACAAACCCAGAGCAAAGCATAATATAGCCTACAGATTACATGTACATGACTTTGAACCTTCAGTTGCCTGATTTAAGATATCACATATCATAATCCATAGAACACAGAACAATCTGTATTAACAATACGTATTAACATGAGTAACTACATTTTACAGGGAGGGGGACGGGGAGGTGGAGGGATTTTTTAACCCTTACAGTTGCACAACCAGTAGTAACAGCTAAACACCTAGACTGAACATAGAACAGGAAGCTGCTTAAATAGACTGCTTGAAATGCATTGTGGGTAAGAGGGCGTATGAGAATTAAGCTTGTAGCCAATGAGAATGAACATGAGGTGACGGACTGCTCTGTGGGAATGTGAATGAATTAACTTGTTAATGAATGAAGAGGGGGTCCGGGGAGATAGCAACAACCATATATTCGGACTCTCCATGTATAAAAGAACTTCCGCAGGCTCTATAAGTGTAAATGTTAAATTTAGCAGCGTGCATATTTGGCCCTCCTGTTGATTTGTATTGTTGTCCTTTGCTCTCCTTCTCTTTAGGGTTAGCGTCTCGTGCCTGGAAAACAACACAATAAGAGAGCTTGTTGCACAGGAACCTCCTTCTTCTGCTAATGTATTCTCTTTTTAGTGCCAGATAGCATTCCATTTTGCTTTGGTTATCATTCCAGTATGTCAGGTAGCGTTCGTTTTGTTTTCTTATAATCTGGTCCCTGGGCCAGCTGGCTGAGGGGGCAACCCTGTAGGTTTTCACTGTGATTGAGGGCTATGTTATGGAGCGTGTCTGGGTTGCTTTCTTTTAGGTGATTATAGAATTTAAGTGCTCTCTATAGAATTTAAGTGCTCTCTTTTTTACTTTTATACTGAGTGGGCATCGTCCTAATTCTGCCCTGCAAGCATTGTTTGTTATTTAACGTTGGGCACGGAGGGTGGATTTGCATAGTTCTGCATGCAGAGTCTCAGTTTGGTGTTTGTCCCATTTTTGTGTGTTTCCTGTGCTACTGATGTTTAAGCCAAGGTATGATGTTTTTGTGTGTTCTAGTGCTGTGATATCTAGAAAGAATTGTTGGTTTAGGTGGTTTTGACTTTTTTGGAATACCATGATTTTTGTCTTGGCTAGATTTACTGTCAGGGCCCACTTATGTGAGGATTTGTGCAGGAGGTCAAGTTGCTGCTGTAATCCTTCTTTGGTGGGAGACAGTAACACCAGATCATCTGTGAATAGTAGACATTTGACTGCTGTGTCTGCTAGAGGGATGTCTGGTGTTGTTGACTGTTCCAGTGTTTTTGCCAAGTCATCGATGTTGGACAACAATGTGATTATTGTAAGAATGTATGCATATGAATGATTGGACGTACTGCTCCACAGGCTAAACATCCACACAGTACATCCCTGTTTATTGAGCTTGATTCTTGTCATATAAACATCATTCATGCATTCCTCTCATCTTTATTCATATCATTACATCAATTTCATCCTGCTTTTAAAAAAAAAATAAAACCTGAGATCCACTCCAATGCCTATGTGTGTCCGATTGTGTCTGATTTAGGCCACTTTGACATTTTTATATGTGCATGTATTAACATATTTTCATGTGCAGAGTAGACTATTAGCCCACTATTGTTAATTATATTGTACTGTAGCCTCAATGATATTTACAAATGTGTTCATACCTTTAGGCTAAATATTGAATGTTAATTTGTTTAGTTTTATATTCTATAATAGGCCAAGAATTATTGACTGCTTTAACACAGCAACGAGTGCAGCGCTACGAGCTTGTAGATCAGCTATTTTTTTTTAAGTCGTGAACATGTGTGCAAATCTTTGAATATGTATTTTCAAAGCGAACGTTTGTAACTCAAATTTTGCTTCTATGTGGTCCTTGGAACTATAATATTTTGAGATATGAATATTTTTTGGTCTTTCACATGAAAAGGTTTGAGAACCACTGACATAGTAGTCTTTCAAGAACAGACTGACTGAGCTCCAGTTGAAGTGAAAAGGACCTTTTCTTTGACGATGGCTGGCCAGATTGCTGACATAGAAACATAGGTTTTTTTTTTTTTAAAACCTTAGAAGGATTCAAAAGACACTTATGGAATCGGGTCAAAATTCAAATATTCACGATTTAAAAAAATAGCAGATCTACAAGATCGCAGCGCGGCACTCGTGCCGCGCTGTGAGCTTGTATATCTGCTATTTTTCAATAGTTAAAGCAGTCAATACTCCTAGGCCTAAATGGGTTAAAGTATTACTTAATATCCTAAACCTACAAAAAGCCAGAGAATTGACATTACATCATCACGTTGCCTCGCAGCCTATGATCGACTGTATTCCAAACAGGCAATTATTTGATCCAGTTCTCCCAGACCGTCAACAACGATGCAGGCTTCTCTCCCACCTCCACCTCCTGGCTCCAGCAGGTCTGAGGTTTGGTCTGGTCTTCAGGAGGTCTGAGGTTTGGTCTGGTCTTCAGGAGGTCTTCTCTCCACAGTCACCTCCTGGCTCCAGCAGGTCTGAGGTTTGGTCTGGTCTTCAGGAGGTCTGAGGTTTGGTCTGGTCTTCAGGAGGTCTTCTCTCCACAGTCACCTCCTGGCTCCAGCAGGTCTGAGGTCCATCACCTCCTGGCTCCAGCAGGTCTGAGGTCCATCACCTCCTGGCTCCAGCAGGTCTGAGGTCCATCACCTCCTGGCTCCAGCAGGTCTGAGGTTTGCCAACGCATACAGGATAGGTGGGCACCAGGGACATCTGGGCACCTCCATATAAAATGGTCTGTTCTGTCCAAAATGTTAAATGAAATATTTGATAAATGGTCATAAATAATGTAAAGTAAGTGTGGAATGAAAGTTTATCAGTAATGCCATATGAAAGAAAGACTATCCAATGTAAAACTAAGATCCTTATATGAGTTCATAAAAGAATGGTCTCCAGTGAGGCGGAAATTGCAGATTTGTTCAATACATGACAGTTCAGTTGGTGATAAAAGCATGACATTTGGCACAGTCATATGACCTATTGATAATCAACCTCTGGCCACGCAAAATTCCAACATTTGCCAAGATGGCCAGACAGTTTTAAAACTGGCTGCAACTGGACCTACGTTTTGGACAATATTACTTTGCTTGGGCTGTAAATCTTAAATTTGATATAAGAGAATACGTTCTGGAGGTATAGGTATAAGATGAGAAATAACATTAGGTTCCAGTATGGCAGCATAATTTCCAATATGGCTGCCGATAAAATGCAGAAATGTATATCTGCTCATAGTTAATCCACAGTTGGTGATACAACCATGACACTTGGCACATATCACCTTTATGTTACCTTGAGGTTCAATGCTAGCTATTAATGAATACATTTTCTAGGTTGCACTCACGAGGAAGCTGACAAAAGGATGTTGGCATCAAAATGCACTTAAATATAGGCCTACCAAAAGTAAAAGTACTAAATGTTTGAAAATAGCAAATAGCGTTGTGAGCTTGTAGATTGTCTATTTTCAAATTGCGTAGTGGTTATATTTATATTTTATAATAATATTATAATTTATATCTGAAAAGTAACTAATCACTACAGTTTTCAAATAAATGTAATGGAGTAAAAATAGTGGAGTAGAAGTA
Source organism: Nannobrachium achirus (assembly GCF_963921795.1). Lineage (NCBI taxonomy): Eukaryota > Metazoa > Chordata > Actinopteri > Myctophiformes > Myctophidae > Nannobrachium > Nannobrachium achirus. The sequence continues at coordinate 62,558 of NW_027664767.1, read as the reverse complement.
AAACGGGGCGTTCCCCGTTAAAATAGAGGGTATGCGCGTGACATCATCATCATAGCAGGAAGTTATGCGGGAACGCCTACTGAGTGGCAAAAACTCATTCTGGCTTTGACAGCCCAAACATCCACACAGAAAAGTCCTGTCTGACTGCTTTAAATGACATTAAGTAAGGGATAAATACTGGCTCCTTGGGGGAGGTCCATATATAACATCCTGACGTTCGAAGGGATGTGAAATATGGACAACCCCCAAGGAGCCATTAATTTTCCTGCTTATTACCCAGCTACTAAATAAAATTAATAATTTGACTCAAAACTAAAAACAAAACAAAGTAGGCCTATTTCCTTGTTTACAGACGGCTGGAAGTGTTCCACAAGTGTTGTGCTCCCTGTTTTTTTGTACAGTTCATTGTTTGAAATTTGATTTGGCCAAAAGATCTGGCATATTCATCTGAGCCATCTATTGTGGAACACTTCCATTTTCCTGGTGTCTGTTTTCACTACTCTCCAGCTCTCAGAACCATACAGTAGGACGGATTTGACATTGCTGTTATAGAGGAGCATCTTGGTTTTAAAGTTATACTGTGTAAGTTGCTAAACTAGTGGTCAGTAGCGGTATTGCTTTTTTCGGACGTTTTTCGCCCGGAGTCACTCGCGGACCACCGCCGCGGACCACCGGAGCGGCGCCGCAAACCGCCGCGACCGATACAAATCCGTGGAGGGGTAGAACGCATCTTTTCTTGCCAGGATTTGGGGATTAAGAGGTTAAGAATCCTTCACCATGGTAAACACTGTAGCTGAGCGAGGCTACTTCCTGAAGACACAGCAGATAAGCTGTGATTGGCCGGTAGTGCATCACGTGTGTATGATTCGCGATGTGATTGGCCAACGTATAGATGACGCAGATGACGCTATTTTTCCGCGAAAACCGGACCCCGGCAAGGATCATAGAAAACATATAAAGAGAAGGCTTTAGAAGCTGAAAATAACGGAGTGGGTGTTCTAAAACTTTAGCGATTTAACAGTTAGGACAATTTTAAGATTTGTTTTATAAAAAAAAGTTACATGGTATAACTTTAAGGCTGTATTGTTTTGATCTCCAGATGGAGTGGAGTTGGGAGAAGGCGCCCTGAGCCTTTCCCAACCTGGCCTTGATATCCTTTGATGCACCTCTGTCCTTACTGATTAGACTGCCCAGAGAGGTGAGTGGTTCCTCTGTCCTTACTGATTAGACTGCCCAGAGAGGTGAAATCTTCCACAAACTGAAGTGGTTCCTCATCCACAAGGATGGGTTCTGTGGGGATGGAGTTGACACACAACACTTGTGTTTTGGAGATGTTTATACTGAGTCCGACCAGTCTAGCAAATAAAGTTATAAAGTTTCACTCCTGTCTAAATATGGTACAGCATTCTATAATTACCTGTATCCTCTGTGTTCTTTAATAAGAAGCCTTTTTATCTGGCGCGTTCTGTTTTCCCATGTATTTCCTGGCGTTCCCCATGCGCTCCAACCCCATTGACATAACAGACAGTGATCGGATAAAAAGGCTTCTTATGAAATAACACAGAGGATACATGTAATTATAGAATGCCGTACCATATTTAAGTGCAAGACTTTATTAAGCACTTTGTTTGTGAAATGTGAATGTTGGTGTAGTTGTAGGGGGATAAATATGTTGCTCTGCCTGAACCCATGTAAACACGTGAACATGACGATCAGGTCTCTACGACCTTACGTGAGCAACGATGGGCTAAAATCACTTTGGGAAACCTGGCCAATGCTCTTAACTTTCCCAGCCTCGCCAGAATGGCTTGTCTGTGGCTTAGACGGGAATTTCTATTATTGTATTATGATCTGAGACAACATTCAATTTACAAGACTATATCAGCGCATTCAACGGAATATCATTCCCTTTACCGCCTCATCATCGGCCGATGTTTCTCACCGCTGAAAGGTGTCGATCTGCATTGGCATATAGTGGGCATATAGTGGGCATATAGTGGGCATATGGTGGGCATATGGTGGGCATATAGTGGGCATATAGTGGGCATATAGTGGGCATATGGTGGGCATATAGTGGGCATATAGTGGGCATATAGTGGGCATATGGTGGGCATATAGTGGGCATATGGTGGGCATATAGTGGGCATATGGTGGGCATATAGTGGGCATATAGTGGGCATATAGTGGGCATATGGTGGGCATATAGTGGGCATATAGTGGGCATATGGTGGGCATATAGTGGGCATATGGTGGGCATATGGTGGGCATATAGTGGGCATATAGTGGGCATATAGTGGGCATATGGTGGGCATATAGTGGGCATATAGTGGGCATATGGTGGGCATATAGTGGGCATATGGTGGGCATATGGTGGGCATATAGTGGGCATATGGTGGGCATATGGTGGGCATATGGTGGGCATATAGTGGGCATATAGTGGGCATATAGTGGGCATATGGTGGGCATATGGTGGGCATATGGTGGGCATATAGTGGGCATATGGTGGGCATATAGTGGGCATATAGTGGGCATATGGTGGGCATATGGTGGGCATATAGTGGGCATATAGTGGGCATATAGTGGGCATATAGTGGGCATATAGTGGCCAATGGCATATGGTGGGCATATAGTGGGCATATAGTGGGCATATGGTGGGCGTATGGTGGGCATATAGTGGGCATATAGTGGGCATATGGTGGGCAGATGGTGGGCATATAGTGGGCATATAGTGGGCATATGGTGGGCATATAGTGGGCATATAGTGGGCATATAGTGGGCATATGGTGGGCATATGGTGGGCATATGGTGGGCATATAGTGGGCATATGGTGGGCATATGGTGGGCATATAGTGGGCATATGGTGGGCATATAGTGGGCATATAGTGGGCATATAGTGGGCATATAGTGGGCATATGGTGGGCATATGGTGGGCATATGGTGGGCATATAGTGGGCATATGGTGGGCATATGGTGGGCATATAGTGGGCATATAGTGGGCATATGGTGGGCATATGGTGGGCATATGGTGGGCATATGGTGGGCATATAGTGGGCATATAGTGGGCATATAGTGGGCATATGGTGGGCATATAGTGGGCATATAGTGGGCATATAGTGGGCATATAGTGGGCATATAGTGGGCATATAGTGGGCATATAGTGGGCATATGGTGGGCATATGGTGGGCATATGGTGGGCATATAGTGGGCATATGGTGGGCATATAGTGGGCATATAGTGGGCATATAGTGGGCATATAGTGGGCATATAGTGGCCAATGGCATATGGTGGGCATATAGTGGGCATATAGTGGGCATATGGTGGGCATATAGTGGGCATATAGTGGGCATATAGTGGGCATTTTGGCGAAGCATCTCCTCCCCCGTGCACATCGATGTGGGCGCATGTGATCATCTTCGTGATGTACAATCCTGGTAAATATTTTCATTAGCCTAGCCCCTCGGACAACGGCTAAGCTAACGCTAGCGTATACACTGTGAGACTATGGGGGAAAATGGCTATCTACCCCGGAAGCGATCAAAACCACTTCCGGTTCATGTACAGAGAAGAATAATGCTATGGGTAGACCAATGGTGAGACGGAGAAACGATCCGCACCGTTTTTTTTCTTCATCATCATCATTTATTTCGTTTTTAATCACCTATTGTGTAAAAGTGAGATAAAATGAGATCCGGCTGAGAACAACTTCGCTATAATTGTATAAAAGTGAGATCAGGCTGAGAAAGTGTTAACTCATTTAATGCCAGCCTATCACCACTAGAGGGCATCCCAGTGGCCAGAGAATAATAGAGATATGATGGTAATGCATGCCCAAGCCCTGGAGCCATGACTTGCCAGAACACTTTCCTTTGTGCATTTACAGGAAGAGGATGAAGTTAGCTTGAAGTTAGCTATTGGCTACCAAGCATTTTAGAAGATCTATTTTCGGCAATTTAGCCACGATTAAACCTTGCACACCTCATGCATGGGAAAAAAACAGAGAAGAATGAGCTCTAAAAAATCCAATGCAATCCTGGATTGCATTGTTGTGGTTTTGTGCAGTTTGTTCACAGCTTTCAAACAAAAAAATCCGATTGGAAATCCGTTCAGGCATTCTTGAGATAATAGCCATTATGTTATGTTGTTATGTAAACAAAAATGGCTGCCCTGTATGTTAGATGGGGTTGTATGGGGTTGGAACATGCAAAATCGCGATTGAAATCATGTTCACTAGTTTTGATGGGGTCCAAAAAAAAAAAAAAAAAAAAAAAATTCAAAAAAAAAAACGAATTTATTCGGTTTTGGCACTCCTTAATATGTTTTAATAAACCGAATTTATTCGGTTTTGGCACTAGAAGAGGGTTAAGAAATGATGCAACTGTTGTGGTTTTTGTTCTAAAGCATTCTGGTGTTGTTCTTTGGCCACCTGGTGTTCTCTGAACTTGGAGCTCTTCAAAGGCCTTCTGGAGTTCTTCATCCTGGAGTCACCCTGGTGTTCTCTGAACTTGAAGCTCTTCAAAGGCCTTCTGGAGTTCTTCATCCTGGAGTCACCCTGGTGTTCTCTGAACTTGAAGCTCTTCAAAGGCCTTCTGGAGTTCTTCATCCTGGAGTCACCCTGGTGTTCTCTGAACTTGAAGCTCTTCGAAGTCCTTCTGGAGTTCTTCATCCTGGAGTCACCCTGGTGTTCTCTGAACTTGAAGCTCTTCAAAGGCCTTCTGGAGTTTTTCATCCTGGAGTCACCCTGGTGTTCTCTGAACTTGAAGCTCTTCAAAGGCCTTCTGGAGTTCTTCATCCTGGAGTCACCCTGGTGTTCTCTGAACTTGAAGCTCTTCAAAGGCCTTCTGGAGTTCTTCATCCTGGAGTCACCCTGGTGTTCTCTGAACTTGAAGCTCTTCAAAGGCCTTCTGGAGTTCTTCATCCTGGAGTCACCACAGCAGACATGTTGTCCATGGTTCTCCTGAACCACCTGGACCAGAGTTGTCAGCAGCTCTGGCAGGTCAGTGTTCATGGGTAAGTGTCTGTAGCTACACTTTCTGATTGTTTCCTTCATATAGTTTAACATGGTCATATAAGTGTCTGTACTGATGAATTCCTCCATATAGTTTAACATGTTTAACATGGTCATATAAGTGTCTGTACCGATGACTTCCTTCATATAGTTTAACATGTTTAACATGGTCATATAAGTGTCTGTACCGATGACTTCCTTCATATAGTTTAACATGTTTAACATGGTCATATAAGTGTCTGTACCGATGACTTCCTTCATATAGTTTAACATGTTTAACATGGTCATATAAGTGTCTGTACCGATGACTTCCTTCATATAGTTTAACATGTTTAACATGGTCATATAAGTGTCTGTACCGATGACTTCCTTCATATAGTTTAACATGTTTAACATGGTCATATAAGTGTCTGTATTGATGAATTCCTCCATATAGTTTATCATGTTTAACATGGTCATATAAGTGTCTGTACCGATGACTTCCTTCATATAGTTTAACATGTTTAACATGGTCATATAAGTGTCTGTACCGATGAATTCCTTCATATAGTTTAACATGTTTAACATGGTCATATAAGTGTCTGTATTGATGAATTCCTCCATATAGTTTATCATGTTTAACATGGTCATATAAGTGTCTGTACTGATCAATTCCTCCATATAGTTTAACATGTTTAACATGGTCATATAAGTGTCTGTACTGATCAATTCCTTCATATAGTTTAACATGTTTAACATGGTCATATAAGTGTCTGTACTGATGAATTCCTTCATATAGTTTAACATGTTTAACATGGTCATATAAGTGTCTGTATTGATGAATTCCTTCATATAGTTTAACATGTTTAACATGGTCATATAAGTGTCTGTAATGATGAATTCCTTCATATAGTTTAACATGTTTAACATGGTCATATAAGTGTCTGTAATGATGAATTCCTTCATATAGTTTAACATGTTTAACATGGTCATATAAGTGTCTGTAATGATGAATTCCTTCATATAGTTTAACATGTTTAACATGGTCATATAAGTGTCTGTAATGATGAATTCCTTCATATAGTTTAACATGTTTAACATGGTCATATAAGTGTCTGTACTGACACTTTCTGATCATTTCCTTCATTGCGACCGTCAGGTTGCAGTTACTATCAAAACCTCGACCAGCTGTCCGTCAGTCTGTCTGTCACATGTCACACGTCATACTTTTGCCCTGCTCATATCTCCGCAACTGTTGCCCCGATCCATGCCAAATTTTGCACACACACTCCTTGCCTGCCAAACCACAACCTCCACCCATCAATTCTCACACGAATCCTCTAACGTATTGTCGGAAAATACAAAACATTTGGGCATGTGTGAAGACACATCCATATTCTTTTTCGAATCAAAGAAACGAATGCAAATCCACCAAAAAAACTGTGGTTTCGATTCGCTACAGCAAACACTTCACTGTTGGTGTGAATCCATCCGTCTCAAATACAGGCAATGAAACATTGTGGTAGGCTATATAGAGCCATGTGCGGGTTAAATCCATAGTTATTTATAAAAGGTTAAATCCCCCTCCAGACCGTCCGCTCTCATTAGATTTCTGACCATTCTGGCCACCCCCCCCCCCCTAATTTTTGAATAGCTCTCAGAGCATTTTCAGCTGCAGTACCACCTTTGGCCTGAACTGCGCCACCCCCCCAAAATAAATATTTTTGAAAAAAAAAAAAATCTTCAAAAACTGCCGTTTATGACCTCACAAATGGCAGCAAATCTGGACAGCCTGTTTTGAGAACCCGTGGGATGCTTTTAACCTCCACCTTCCCAAAACCAGAGAAAGACACAACAGGGACTTTGTGAGGATAGAAGGTGCTAGTGGGACCCCAAAAAAAGGTTTTAAAATAGGAAAAGTGAATTTTCATGGTGTATCACCTTTAAGGACTTCCTTGTATTCACATCTCGAAACAAGCTGTTAGTGCTTTTAATACTGACTGTACTTAAGTTTATTTCTGACTTTGATACCGGCCATAGTGATGGAAAGAAAGTTAGCAAATCAGCAGATAATATATTTCTACAAGTTTGCAACACGGAGGGTGAAGTTTACGTTAGTAGCAGATACCTGTGTGACCTGTGTGAGCTATACCGAGTTATACTTCTCCAGTACAACGGTGTGTGACAGAGAGAGGATATATTGGACTTAAATGTTTATATATATATAGGGTGACCATATTCTGAAAATCCAAAAAGAGGACACTCTACCCGGCATATATATATATATATATATATATATATATATATATATTTTTTTTTTTTTCCTTTTTTTTTTCCCAAAAAATAATTTCTATTATTAGTTTCCACTATATTATGCCCTATACCACTAATAGCCCATTATTAGTTATGTATCCATTTTTGAGGGGGTACCAATTGGACCCTTTACAAATCTATTAATAGGCTAGAGAGATCCACTGATAAAGTATGCCTTTTGACTCCTGTATGAACGTTCAGCTTTGTAACTAAATAAAAGAGAGGTAGCCCATTATTCAAACCGCCATATCTTCTGCTTTACAAGGTTGTACTGTCAATGTAGTTAGCAGAAGAGCTCTCACCTCGCACAGACTGTCTTGTAGGCTACTTTGCAGTGTTGAAATGGGCTTGAAGTAGAAGAACTTTTATGTGTAAATGCCTAAATGGACACAGAAGAGTACCAGCTTTGCTGACAGAACGCTCTGCTTCTCAATGTTAGTCACTGGCACTTAACAGCATTAATTGCGTTTGCAGACTGCAGTTAGTTCGTTTGGCTTGAGCAGCGCGAGCTCGCACTGCTCTGACTCTGATCTGACTGAAAGCGAGACAGGCTGAGGGAGGGAGGGATCACAGCGCAGGCAGAGAGTAGTATGAATAATACACGTTCCGGGGTTAGAGGGGTGAAACCCGCCTCTCACAGTGTGTTTCCAAACGAACCATTGAACGTGCATTGTAAATGCCTGTGCTTTAACTGTGATATGCGCGAAACCCCGGACATTTGAAGGAATTTATAAAACCCCCCCGGACAGGCCGGACAGCCCCCTAAAAGAGGACATGTCCGGGCAAAAGAGGACGTATGTAGGGTTACCAACCGTCCCGTAAAATACGGGATCGTCCCTTTTTTGGAAACTAAAAGACGTGTCCCGTATTGAACTGAAACGGGACGCTCTTTGTCCCGTATTTTAAGGTTGGGGGATAAATATGAATGACGGGATGATTTAATTGAGAAATGACAGCGATTCTGCCTGTCAGAGAGCTTCCACTTCCACTCTGCTCTCCTCTGAGACGATAAGTGCTGCATCCCATTGCTGTGAGAGGCGCTGCGCTGTTTGTAAGCAGCTGATTGGCTTATTAACATACGGCTCTGAGTGTTGCTAAGACACAGTCTCCGCCCCCTACACACTCCCTTCCCAAGCATGGGCTGTAGGTTCACTCCACAACTTGCCTGCGAGAGACGAAACGAGTGCGTGCGAGCGACCATACGACAGTGCTCGGCTCAGAACATTGTTTAATGTCTTAAAAAAACGTGTGACAGAAGATTGTGTACAAACATATTAGACATGAATCCATGATAGGTGATAGGCTAAACAAATAGGTGAAAAAGCAGGCAAGCAACAGAAAATAAGCCATGGATATTGGTATTCCTGGGAACACTACAGTAATCTTGTCTGCCAACTAAAGCGACCCCAGACAGGCTGGTATGTGAAATAACATAAGCATGCGTTGATTTTGTTTTTAAAACCTAATGGTTATTGCTGTATGCCAATATGATTAAACTAGTGTTGGGTACCAGAGAGTGGGCACATAAGGACCAGGTAGACCTAGGCGATATGTTTTGGAAAATTGAGAGACACCCGAATTAATATTGTGAAAGGAAACATATGATTTAATAGAGGAAAATACCCATTTTAGCCAACTTTATAACCGAAAATATCAGATTTTTCGGCCCAAAGACACCCGAATTAATATTGTGAAAGGAAAAATATGATTTAATATAGGAAAATGCCCGTTTTAGCCAACTTTATAACCGAAAATATGTGATTTTTCGGCGCCGCCTTTGGCGGCGCATGTTTCCTTAGAAAGTGTCCCGTATTTGAAACTCTGGGAGTTGGCAACCCTAGACGTATGGTCACCCTACATATATATATATATATATATATATATATATATATATATATATAAAAGGTGTCAAAATTATCGCGTTAACGGCGGGAATTACATTTTGGGATTAATCACGCTAAAATATTTAACGTAATTAACGCATGCGCAGCATAACCGGCCCATTCACTGCAGCCGAGAACACAGCCTGCCCTGCAACGCATCCTGCTCCCCCCTCCCCCTTCCCCCCTTCACACACTCAGTCACTGAGCAGACAGGCAGCAGAGAGGGAGACGATAGAGAGAGCTGCCTGCAAAAAGTTAAAACAGCTTGGAAACCATTCGCTGCCACTGGATTAATAACTGATCATCAATACATCTCAAATAGGGATCTACTACACCTTTGGATGTTCAATTGGAGAGGATTGATTGATTGATTGAAGGCTTTATTAGAAGTTTGCATAGGAAAATGTACAGATTCATGACGGTACAGTTCACTGGTACAAGGTCTACTAAAAGGAGATCCATGAAAAGACTAAGCTTATTTCAACAGGAAACCATTAAAGTATCTCATATAACATTGAATGACAGACAAATAGAACACAGTACTATGCAGTAGATATGTAAAGAAAAAAAGAAAACAGTAGGTCTATACAATCAGTAAATACAGTATATACAATATATACAAGGAAGGGGCAGGTAACAGTAAGTCTAAACAATCAGTATGTACAGTATATACAAGGAAGGGGCAGGGAGGGTAGGGTTGGGCTAGGTTTTTACCAGTTGTGAACGGCTGCTGCCTGTAAGTGGTTTTTTAGGGCAATTTTAAAGGATGCTAGTGATCCACACTCCTTTATGGCCTTCGGTAAGGCATTCCACATTTTTGTGGTGTAGCAGAAGAACGAGTTCGACCCTTTCTTTGAGTTGACTCTGGGTTGAACGTGATCTGTGGCACTGCCTCTGGTGTTGTAATTATGGACATCCTTAACGTTTTTAAAGTATTTTGACAGGTACTTGGGTATCATAGTGGTGTAGTGTATCTTGTACACCAGGCCCATTGCAAGTTGCTGTACTCTGTCATCTACTCTGAGCCACCCCACTCTTAACTGGTGAGTAGCGGTGAGGTGAGTCTGATTGGGAAGGTTAAGCAGGACCCTAATTAGTTTATTTTGGGCTGTTTGGAGTTTAGTTTTTAGGGCTTGTGGGGCGTCACGATACCATACGTGGACTCCATAGTCAAAGAGGGGCTGGATTATTGCACCAGCTATGGTCTTCAGTGTGTTGAAGTTGACCATTGGGGCGATCCTCTGTAGGAAACGAGTTCGTTGGTTGATTTTTTGTATTACTTTTGAAGTCATCTTTTCGCTGGAAAGATTAGCTTCAAGGATACATCCTAAGTAGGAGATTTCGTTTTTTCGTGTTATGACCTTGTCACCCACTTTGATTGTGAAGTTCTCTACCTTTTTGAGGTTATGATTTGATCCAAAGAGGATGGACTCGGTTTTGCCCAGGTGAATTGATAATTTGTTGTCGTTAAGCCATGTGCAGATCTTACTCAGTTCAGAGTTAAGTGTCTTTTCAACCTGCAAGTGGTCCTTGCCCGAGACTAGGAGAGCCGAGTCATCCGCGAACAGGAACAGGTTGCAGTCGCAAGCAGATGCCATGTCGTTCACGTATATTAGGAACAACAGAGGTCCCAGTATGCTACCTTGGGGAACTCCACAGCTTACTGGGAGGGGGGGGGACAGGGTACCGTTAATCTCCACCACCTGTTCCCTCCCCACCAGGTAAGATTGCATCCAGCTCACTGCTGCGCTGTCAAGACCGATGGCTTTTAGTTTCTCAATCAGAATAGCATGATCCACGGTGTCAAATGCCTTCTGGAGGTCCATCATGACCATGCCACTATACTTGCCCTGATCCGCTTCGCGTTTGATTTGGTCAGTCAAATAGAGAAGGCATGTGTCAGTGGAATGGGATTTTCTGAATCCAGATTGGAACTCGTAAATCAGATTATTCTCATCGAGATATCTTGCAATCTGTTCGTAGACTATTTTCTCCATGACTTTGGATATGGAGCTAAGAATGGAAACGGGGCGGTAGTTTCCAGGGTCTAGTTTGCTACCTTTTTTATGCAGGGGGGTTACTTTTGCTAGTTTGAAGTCCTGGGGGACATGACCCTGTTCGATGGAAAGGTTAATTATGTGGGTAATGATTGGAGCAATGGTGGCGGCTGAATCTCTGAGAAATCTAGCTGGGATTTTATCAAGGCCAGTGGCCTTGTGTTGAGGTAGGGCGCTCAATTTTTTAAACACTTCATCAGTTGTCACTGTGGAAAGTTTAAAGCTGTCTTTACTGACGCCCAGTTTTTTGTAGAATGTATTAACAAATTCTTCACCATACCGCCCAGATGGGGCGACCAGTCTTTTGACCAGTGAACGGGCTGTGGTGGTAAAGGTTTTGTTAAAATGGGTAGCCACTTCACCTTTGTCAGAAATGAGAGCGGCGTCCGTTTTGATGTTTATGTTGTGGCATATGGTTTTTGATTTTAAGCCTAATTGGTTGTTAAGCAACTTCCATAGGTCTCGTGGGTTGTTTTTGTATTCATCGATTTTGTCGTCGATGTAGTTTTTTTTGGCGGATCTAACTAGGGCGGTTGTCTGGTTTCTAAGTCTCTTGCATTGAGCAGTAAGATGCTCAATGTGTTTTTTGAGGTCATGGTTGAATTTTTTCTTGAGCTTTTTGCAGCACTTTCGTTTTTCATCGTATTTTTTGTCTCTGAGTCTAGCTGATTCTGCAATATCTGAGTTATACCATGGCTCTTGGCGGGCTTTAACCCTGGTGGTATTCAAGGGGGCCACGTCGTCTAGAGCATCGGTCAATTTGGTTTTAAAACCGCACCATGCTTCCTCGACATCTGTACACTGCAGCTCTGGACAACAGCAACACATTGAAATCACATTGAAATCCACGTTTTTAGGCTCCAACTCCTTGCATTAGATCCAGAGAAATGGTCGCGATGCGATGCGTGAATCATTTGTCTTCAACACTGCGCATATTTGCCAACTATCCTAGGCTGTGTAGCATAAGGTTAACGAGGCTAGTTGACCTGGATTTGACATAGGCAATCGGCACACAGTCTGGTTGTGCTGCGTGTGTCAACTGAATGAATTATCTGTAGCCCAGATATCAAGTAATCATGATCTCCCCCTCATGCTAAAATTACTTTTAAGTTCCACTTCTCCCCAAAATGTATTTTCCATCATGAATGACAAGCCTATACTATTGTTGCATTAAGGCTCTTTATTAAACTATAAGCCTGTGTTTTATTGCTACTCAATAATGGTAAATAAGGTAGCTTACTCTAAAATAATCCATTCATCCATCCATCTTCAACCGCTTATCCGGCATCGGGTCACTGGGGTAACAGTTCCAACTGAGATTTCTAGAGTTCCTTAATAATAATAATTAAAATAAACAATACTAATGATTATAATTGCGACCGTCAGGTCGCAGTTACTATGAAAACCTCCACCGCCTGTCTGTCTGTCCGTCCGTCCGTCTGTCTGTCATGTCACATCACACTTTTTTGCCCCTATCCATGTGAAATTTTCCACACACAATCCTTGTCTGCCAATCCACAACCTCCACTCTTCCAGGGACCCCGCAGCTCCAGGGACCCCCGCCAAATTTTTTAAAACACATTTTTGAATACTGCTCCTACAGTTTTTGCCCAAAAATCACACAAATCGCTACACAGTATGTCTACACTTATCTCATCAACATGGATCTGTCCCATATAGCGCCACCATCAGGTCGATTTTTTAACACATTTTTGGACCTAAAATCACGCTGCGAACTGACGGTCGCTTATCATACACATAGTATCATACACATAGTTCGATTCGTGATTAATCATGATTAATTATTTTTTAAGCTGTGATTAATCTGATTAAACATTTTAATCATTTGACAGCCCTAATATATATATATATATATATATATAACAGATGTGATCCGAACCGCCCCACCCAGCTTCCAACCCGGGTCTCCCGCGTGAAAGTCCAATATCTTAACCATTACTCCAAAGGGATATCCCTATGGAACGAGGGCAGATACTAGACTTTTGAGGCTTCAGGCTGGGGCTGCGACTCTCTCCGCCACACACACACACACACACACACACACACACACACACACACACACACACACACACACACACACACACAAATATATATATATATATATTAATATGGATTACATAAGATACTTATTGTCATGTTAAATGTCAATGGAAATATTTATTGTAATCAGTGAAATAACTTAAGTCATTGTGATTGAACTGACAGACAGGATGACAGATAGGTCACACTTGCAAATTAATTCCATCCTTGTCCCTTTTATGCCCGTATATGGAGATCCCTGGTCTATGATGTCAGACCTTTATGATGTCAGTCATCGCCATATTTGGGAAAAGTCAAGTCAATGGAGAAAAATTAATTCACAAATACTAATTAATATAAACTAGACCAGGTCAACCTGGTTGTGCCAGACCCCCTGTCTGTCATCATCATTTATGACATCATGCCTTTTGTAGGCATGTCATCATCATGTCATCATCATATATACCCTTTATATAGAAAACCCGGACAGACAGACAGACCGACATTTGCTTATGTAGGCCTACCCATTTCATGGGTCTGGCAATTAAACTATAAAACATATCTCTTAGAAAAAGTTTTCATCACATATTTTTTTTGTGATGATGACGTCACAATCGGCAGATGGCGTCACAATCGGCAGCAAATCTGGACAGCCGGTTTTGAGAACCCGTGGGATACTTTTAACCTTCGCCTTCTCAAAACCAGAGAAAGACACAACGGTCAGAAATGGGACTTTGTGAGGATAGAAGGTGCTAGTGGGACCCCAAAAAAAGGTTTTAAAATAGGAAAAGTGAAATTTCATGGTGTATCACCTTTAACTCTTACTGTGCCGATCCCGAACTAGTTCGGCTTTATTTCAATCCAATACAATGTTTTTTTTATTAATTCACTTACCCTGAGATGCTTGTAGAGTCGTGGGTGGTCCTGGCTCGCTAGCCGCTAGCCTAGCGGCCATTCTACTCTGTCCGACGATATATTCCATTAAAAATGGTTTAAAATACATTTTTGAGCTCCCCAATGTTCACCCAATGTTCGGCGCCGCTTCCGATGAGTCTACGAGAGTGCCGATCCCGGACTAGTTCGGCTTTTTTTAATGAAATGAATAAAATGATAAGAGGCCTTCTGAAGTCTAGCCTGATTTTTCTAGCTACTAGCCGAAAGCTAGCAACCTCCCGGCCGGCCGTTATTTGCGAACGAAATCGCCAATCTCCGCCTAATCCAATGAAAGACCACATCTTTGAAGGCTTATATCTCTGTTTTGTGTCTCTGGGAAGCGGCGCGAGGTTTATTTACGGCGAAATCGCCCAAAAATGATCTTTTAGATGACAAAATGGGAATAGCCATTCTGTTAGCATTATCATCCGGGACCTTTCCATGACGTGCATGAACGTGAGCACGTGAGGTCCTGGAAGGTGAGGTCCTGGAAGCTAAAGCGCTCACCTATGAGAGATGCGCTGGCATTCTATGGCCCCTAGAGGGCGCTGGCACTCAATGAGTTAAGAGAGAGATGGAGCAGGGACCCACAAGCTCACAAGCTTGTAGATCGGCTATTTTCGGCTACAGTTCTCAGAATATGGACACTAGGGTTCAAGTGGTTAATATAAAAAGGATTGGAAGATTTGGAGGACCCCCTGTAGTAACTCTGTCTGAGGACCCCCTGTTGAAGACCCCTGGTATAAATGCTATTAATTACCTTTGAGTGGAAATTCTGTTCCTAATCCTCCTCTGATCGAGTCGCAGGCTGATTAACATGTCAATATCCTACTTGCTTCTGTAGCCTACAACTCTTTTTCTTTTTTAATTGGGTGGCGGGCCCACCAAAGAAATCAGATATTAGTTTCAGAGCCATTCTGTATAAACTACCGATAACAGCCCTAAACGCTAAACGGCAGAGAGAAGATTTTTAATGCTACCACTAAAAGTAAACAGGAAACAGTTGTTCTCAAAGCAAGATCAGAGTAGGCAGTCAGTAGCACTCGCTATGAGCACTCGTCAAGAGGACCAATAGAGTGTCTTCTCAATCCGGTAAGCATTTCAAAATAAAAGTTTTTCTATTTGTTTATTTCTCTTTTTTTTTTTTTTTTTTTTTCTTCACCGGAGCGGTGGCGGGCCCTAATGCCTCCGGGCCCTAATGCGGTCTATATCTATGCCCCTGGCCCTGACCTACAGTATAAGGGGTGTGTGTGTGTGTGTGTATATATGTATATATATATACACACACACATATATATATATATATATATATATATATATATATATATATATATATATATATTTTTTTTTTTTTTTTTTTTTTTTTTGCCTCTTTCTTATTTTAGTTTACAACTTGGCCAGTTTTTATATAGTTTGTCAATTACTTTTGATGCAGTAATTGTCTTTTTCCTCTTCTTTCTTGGAGGAATTAAAAAGGTTTTAAAAGTCCTTAAATCGTGACTTCACAGTTAAATATCAAAGGGACACCAAAGCATCTCAAAGTGCACTACAAAGTACCGCGGGACACGGGTTGAGAAACACTGAGTTACAGTTGAAGGAAGTGAAAGCCACTTCCTCACATGAACTCGGCTCAGCTCACATCAACAGCGTCTTTTCTGCACATTTTAAGGTAAATCGTTGTTATATCTGCTGTGAATTCACTACTGTAATATATTATATCTCTTTGCCCTGAGTCACATAAATGATTAATTATTTGTTATATTATATTTTTACAAATGTCATTTGAGTCATTTATGTGTAGAATCAAAACTCCTCCATTTCAGGAAATGGAGGAATAATAAAAAATAATATGTTTCAATGTATCTAATGCACTGTAGGCCTGGTTAAGTTGTTGTTAATTAGTTTCATTATTAGTTACATGTGTTTAACATGAAACCTTTTAAAGAGTTTTCATTAAGAATGAGAAGACAACAAGAGTCCAGAGCAGAAAGAAACTACTCCCTCCATTTTGTGTGTTTGTGTGCGTGTTCGTGTGCGTGTGTGTGTGTGTGTGTGTGTGTGTGTGTGTGTGTGTGTGTGTGTGTGTGTGTGTGTGTGTGTGTGTGTGTGTGTGTGTGTGTGTGTGTAATAGTGTGTTTGCTATGTGGTTGTGTCTGCAACGTGGGCCCCAACTTGCCTATTAGCAAAGTTTGGATTGAGGAAGTGTGTGTGTGTAGGTGTGTGTGTGTGTGTGTGTGCCTGCGTGCGTACGTACGTGCGTGCTTGCGTGTGTGCGTGCGTGTGCGCGTGCGTGTGTGTGTGTGTGTGTGTGCGACATCAATATTAAGGCCCATATATGTTATGCCCATGTATGGAGTTATGGACATACTGTTCCAGTCTAATGTGGCCTATGATGTACAGACATCTATGATGTCAGTCATCACCATATTTGGGAAAAGTTAAAACTGTAATTTACAAATGAAATATAAAACATATCTCTTAGCAAAAGTAAGTGGCAACAACACTAATTGCCAGTTTGCCACCTTTAGTGGGGTTTCCCTTTACTAGAGTAGACTAGCTTCCATCCATCCGTCTGTCTATTTTAGAACAGCATTAAACCACAACGTTACCGTTGGTTTGGGTTGAGATTGGCACATTTTACTCAGGTTTTTTTCATCTCATTCGCGTCACTTTGTCTGCTGACCTCACTCAGCAACTAAATAAACAGAAAATAAACCAAAATAAAAATAAAACAATTCACAGGAGGCAAGCAGTGATCACCCCATGATGTGCACTGCAATGTACTTTCAGATGCACTGCATTGCAGATGCTTTTTGAGAGTAAAAAACTAAAAAAGAAGAAGACATGCATGATCTGGGCAGATTGCCCCAGGAAATGTGCCAATCTCAACCCAAAACAACGGTACCTCACTAACCAGACTCGGGTTAGACGTTAGGTGTAACGATACAGTAACTGAATCGAAAAATATATTTTAATTTGCAATGATCTACTATATCATTTGCTAAAGCAAAATATTGTACCGTTTTGGCTTTGTATTTTATGATTGTATCAAATTGTTTTAAATTCCAGATAATCGGTATAGAATCGTTTTGCAATGCAAATAATCGATTGTATGGAAACTAAGTATTTGTGCTTGTATTTAGCAGTTTTAACAAGGAAAATTAAAAGAAGGCCGTCTAATTACTTTTCCATTCCATATAGCTACTCTTGGTCTATGGATAAATGTGTGTAATCTCTGTGTTCATGTCAAGGTGGGTTTGTCCATAAGTGTTGAAATATAAATGTCCATGTATTTGCTAGATAATTACAGTGATTAGTTAATTATATCCATGATAATAGATTTTTGACAAGTTTCACACAGATTTCATTTATTTGCTAAATAGTTACTACTGTATATCGATTTTAAATCATTGAATCGTATCGTATTGCCATGAATGAACCAATATCGTCCTTGTATCGTATTGTCAACCATGTATCGTGATGCGTATCGTATCGTTGTTAAAAATATCGTTACACCCCTTGTGACGTCACATGTTTTCACTGTTGGAGTTTAGAGTTGGAGGAAGTGAAAGCAACTTCCTCACATGAAAACATCAGCAGCATCTTCTCTTCTGCACACAAAGGTAAAATGTCTCTACTTTATAGCTGATGTGAATTCACACTGATACTAGGAGATAATATATATATGTTGACATGTGTGAATCTTTTGTTATATCATTACAAATGTAATTTGAGTAATTTATGTGAGTGTACAATCTTGTACAAAACCCTACATTTTCAGGAAAAGGAAACAATAATCAGTGTTTCAATGTATCTAATGCACTGTAGGCCTGGTTAAGTTGTTGTTAATTAGTTTCATTATTAGTTACATGTGTTTAACATGAAACCTTTTAAAGAGTTTTCATTAAGAATGAGAAGACAACAAGAGTCCAGAGCAGAAAGAAACTACTCCCTCCTGTGTGTGTGTGTGTGTGTGTGTGTGTGTTATATATTGTTATATTGCTCTTAATGTACTGACCTATTATATTGTTTATTATTGTGATGTTGTATCTGCTTATTGTAAGTCGCTTTGGATTAAAAGCGTCTGCTAAATGCCTAAACTGTAAACTGTAAACTGTGTGTGTGTGTGTGTGTGTGTGTGTGTGTGTGTGTGTGTGGCGGAGGAAACCATGCAAGCCACCAACCTGCTCACCGGGAGCAATTAGGGGTTCAGAGTCTTGCCCAAGGACCCTTCGACATTAACTCAGGGGGAGCCCGGATTCGAACTGGGAACCCTTCGGGAACCCTTCGTGCTCTAATAATGGTTTCTCTACCCCTGAGCTATGCCGCCCCCTTTTGAGTACGTAGGGCGGGAGATGGATACTGACCCATCTAGGGGTGAAGCTGCATGTGTCGCTGTCATCAGTTTAATGCCGGAGGAAAATATTCTATCGGTAGGCCTGATATATTGTGTTTCAAACTCAGTTTTGCGGTTCGATTTTGCGGTTTAACATGGGTTTGGCAGATTTGGGCTGTTTTTTATTGAATTGGGCAAGTTGTGCTTGGGCTGGAAACTGTAATTCTGATCTGGCAACCCTGACCCCCTCTATTGTTTAGGTTACTTCCAGTAGTCCTCAGGTGAACTCAGCTACAGGGTGCAGACTCCCCAGTGAATGACAACGTGAACAACTTCTCTTTCAGCTTCTGCTTCACAAAGGTAAAATCTATTTATTGTCAACTAAATCATATGTTATTGTCATAGTTGTGAACTTACAGAACAAACAGATGAATAGGTTTAATATTGTACTCATCAACTTCATGAAAGTACATTCCAGGAAGTTACAGACAACGGGCTCGATGCGAGTCTGCTCTCTCTCTCTCTCTGTGTGTGTGTGTGTGTGTGTGTGTGTGTGTGTGTGTGTGTGTGTGTGTGTGTGTGTGTGTGTGTGTGTGTGTGTGTGTGTGTGTGTGTGTGTGTGTGTGTGTGTGTGTGTGTGTGTGTGTGCTATGTGGTTGTGTCTGCAACGCGGGTCGCAACTTGCCTAATAAGCACAGTTTGGATTGTGTGTGTGTGTGTGTGTGTGTGAGGGGGGGGCAGTTTTCATGTACATTTACAATCTAGACATTTAGCAGATCTTAATCCAGAGCTATTTACAATAAACAATTGATTTGATTTGATTCATGTTTATTCTTTCAATATGTATAATATGTATTAATATATTTTGAAAATAGGTGATCTACAAGCTCACATTGTTTGGCATTGGGACGTGTTGTGAGCTTGTAATTTGTCTATTTTCCAATGGACTACGTTTATATAGGGATGCAGAGGTTACTGTATGTTTTCTATTAGTTTTGAGAACACAGGAGGTGCAGCGGACTCTGCAGGGCCGTCCTCCTCCCTGAGCCAAGCTCACGCCTGACTGGGACTAGATGTTACAATCCTTGACTATACTTTGAGAACCATGGGTGAGGATGATAACGTCGTCACAGGGTTGGATGGAAGGGGCCAAGGGTTTCATTGGGGTCGTCAGGTGGGCGCCCTTCGTCTTGGGTGTTTCGCTGACTAGGCCCACAACACCTCAGAAGGGTTCAGCAGCAACACCTGGCGTCCCAGGTGTGCCCCCCTCTTCCTTGCCCCCCTCTAACTGTCGTCTTGGTCATTTCGGAGCCCAGCTGTTGTCTCGCCTCCTGATCCAGAGCCACTGGCTTGCTCTTTCAGCAGCACTGGACAGGGCCTTGATGGTTTGACGTTGGGCCTGGCCATTGATTCCCATTTCCTTGAGGAGACTGGTAGCTGATCTGCCCACGAAGCCTCTGCAGCCCACCTCTACGGGGCGAACAAAGGCCTTCCAGCCCCGTTGTTCAGCATCTGCTGCCAGCTCAGCATACCGAAGCTTCTTGCGCTCATAGGCCTCGCCCACATTATCCTCCCAGGGCACTGTGAGCTCAATGATGTAGACGCTTCGGAGTGAAGGGGACCAAAGCACGAGATCTGGCCTGAGGTTGGTTATGGCGATCTCTGCTGGGAAGCAGAGTCTCTGCTCCAGATCAACTAGGAGCCTCCAGTCTCTTGCTGATCCCAAATGACCGGCCTCTGATTTTGGTGTACGGGTCTTTGTTAGCTTCTCCCCTTCACGGACGAACTTCCCCGAAGATGCCCGAACAGAGGAAGGAGGAGGCAGGGTGTTGACGACCGTCCGTCTACTCTCCAGCGCCGCTGCCAGACATTTCAGCACTTGATTGTGCCGCCAGGTGTAACGACCTTGTGTCAGGCTTGTCTTGCAGCCAACTAGAATGTGCTTCAAGTTGGCTGGAGATGGACAGAGGGGGCATGTAGGGTCTTCTCCGTACCATTGGTTGAGATTCTGTGGTGATGGTAGGACATCATACGTGGCCCGCAGGATGAAGCGTTCGAAAAGCTTCCATGTCCCATATCTCCTTCCAAGAGAGCTTTCGCTTCTCGACATCTTCCCAACACATCCATCGTCCTTGCTTTCCTTGTGAGACAGCCTTTGCACACCGTGCAGCCTGCTCTTCTCTGCGTACCTCATCCACCACAAGACCTCGCCGCTGAGCTGGAGATGCCTTATACCAGGATGGTTCGCTCTCTCCGAGACCAAGGCCTCCTCTTCCCCTTTGCACATGGCCAACAATGTCGCGGTGCTTAAGGGCTGACTTGGCCTGGTGTGTAGCTGCAGCTGGAGTCCACTTCCTCCCGGTTGCAAGGTTGGGAGCGGTTTAGGTTGGGAGTAATTAAAGTCTACAAAGTAAGTAAAGTTTTAAAATTATAGTGGAGTAAACTTTAAATCCTCCGGTAAAATAAAAGTAACTGATCATTACTTTTTTCCTTTTTTTATTTAAACAAGGGTTGATATTTAGGGCCTGAGCACACACAGTGTGTGAGGTCCCTATTGTAATTGCAAAGATTATTTTTATTCCCGATAAAGAATCGCATTTTTGAGGTTTAAAACATACTCCAAAAGTTGCGCAACTTTGCACGCACATCAAAAGTGGCGAAAAATTACGTATTTCAAAAAAAATAAAAGGGGGCATGGCCTAATGGCGCAACAGCGCCCCCTACAAAACTTCAACGCAACATCCCCACTATACGGTTTCACCCACAAGTAAGTATAAGTCACATCTGCCCATGAAAGATTGTTGTGCATCTTGGGAATGGGCTTATTGTGTCTAAAATTACATTTTAGCCACTTGCATGCATGCCCTGTGGGCATCGTTACAATCACTAAAACAATAGAAAGCAGTAAATGGAAATGTTTTAACACTCAACTTTTCTTTTCTCTAATGATCTAAAATGTTGTCCTTTAAGTCCAGTAATATGTAAATCAAGGTAAAATGTCTTCTTCTTAATTTAATTTCTTTTACACATCAAGGTAAAATGTGTGTATTTGATTTTTTCTTTCTTTCTTCTACACATCCAGGTAAAATGTCTTATTTTATTTTGCGTTGCACGTAACCACAATTATACTTCTGTTTGCCATACCGAGCGATTTGGTGCTAGAGTTGCTGCTTGGCAACCGGAAGGTTGCTAGTTCGATCCCGGGGCTCCCCCAGCGTTAGTGTTTAAGAGTGTGTGTTTGTGAATGGGTGTGTGTGAATGGGTGTGTGTGTGTGTGTGTGTGAATGGGTGTGTGTGAATGGGGGAATGTAACGGACAATCTCTGTAAAGCACCTTGGATAAAGGCACTATACCAGTAAGACTCCCTAATCGGGAGATAAGCGAACATCAGGAAATTTCATTCCAACTGTACGGTGCGGTAGTTCAGTAAAATGTCATATTCTTGGAATATTAAACACTTTCCCAGCCTAGCTAGAATGGCATGTCTGTGGAATTTCTATTATTGTATTATGATCTGAGACAGCATTCATTTTACAAGAGCATCGGCACGCTATGGCATTGCGACACGTTATGAGCTTGTAGATTAGCTATTTTCAAATAGACTAAGTTAAGCTGTGTGTGTGTGTGTGTGTGTGTGTGTGTGTGTGTGTGTGTGTGTGTGTGTGTGTTTGGTCACTTATAAATGTGCAGATTTACTACATATCTACTTATACTCTATGTTGGTGTGTTTACTGTTGAAAGAGAACACAATGCTAACGCCCCCCCCCCCCCCCCCCCCCCCCCACACGCACGCACGCACGCACGCACGCACGCACACACACACACACACACACACACACACACACACACACACACACACACACACACACACACACACACACACACACACACACACCCTCTACCAAACAGGAGGATTTGACCTCTGACCCTCAAAGAAGTTCATCTCAGTCAGTCCACAAAGTTGAAGGAGTAACAGCAGCTTTCCTTTCCTTGATCCTACAGTCTACACACCAAGGTAACATGACTTCTTTTTTTACTGTCTTCTACACATCAAGGTAACATGACGTATTCTTTCTTTACTGTCTTCTACACATCAAGGCCTGCCAAAGCTCTAAATTGCTCCCTTTGAACTTCAAAGGGGGTTGTGCACACCTTGTTTGCATCAAAGCCAATGACCTGTTTGATGCCTGTCATAGAGGGGAGGGGGAGGGGGGAATGTTTTTGTGTACACACAAGTCAAACACAACCCCTCCCACCGGATCTCTTGTGATAAATTATTACAATACTTGACCCAGTCATTATAATTTTAATGTTTCATTATTAACATTATAGTTACAATGAATTATGAGTGTTCATAACCGTAATTATAATGAGACATTCTAATGCATCTCATGAATCGCTTCATAATGTGCCATTGTATTAATGAGTGCTATAATTGATTACAGTGCTATAAGCTGATTATAATAATACATTTTAATTATGTTTGTAATACATTACAGGCATTACCATGCGAGGTGGAGATGGAGCTAAAGCTGGAGCTATATATGGAGTCCTGCAAGGAGCTATAAGTGGAGCCATGGTCGGATTTTTGATTTCAGGCAAGTTCGGACCTTCGGTTAAAATCCCGGTTGAACAGTTTGGAGCCTGTGTCAGTAGTTTGGTTGGAGTCCTGCTCGGAGCTGTGGTTACAGGCCTGGTCGGAAAAGTGATTGCAGTCCCGGTCAAAACTGCGGTTCAAGGCCTGGTCCCAACTTTGGCTGGAAACATTGTTGGCCTGATCGGAAATATAAAAACTATGATTCCTGGCCTGGTCGGAATTGTGGTTGGAGCTGGGGTTGGAGGCCTGGTTGGAGTCCTGGTCGGAGCTCTGGTTGGAGCTATTATTGGAGTCCTGGTCGGAGATGATGTTGGAAGCTGGGCCAGAGAGTCTGCAGGCTGGTACGGACGTGTGGTTGGAGGATGCCTGTTAGGAGCTGTGTTTGGAGTCGAGGTCGGAGCTGTGGTTGGAGGGACGTTCGGAGCTATGGCTGGAGTCAAGTACGGAGCTGTGGTTGTAGTCGAGTTCGGATACCATCTCGGAGCTGTGTTTGGAGGCCTGACCGGAGCTTGGTTTGGATACGAACTCGGAGCTGTGCTTGATAAAGGAGAAAATGAGATCAAAGAAGTGGTTTCCATGTTGTTAGGACTTGTGGTTGGAGCCCCTTTCGGAGTTGTGTGTACATTACAGTTAGTAGCTTGGGTTAGAGGCCTGCTCGTAGATAAGGTTGGATACACGGTCGCAACTGTGGTTTGTGGCCTGGTTGGATACATGGGTGGATGTATAGTTGCAATCTGCATTCTATTGTTGGTTATGGCCCTGGTCAAAGAGTTATTGTGAGTTATATTTGGGGTTAAAATGCAGATGGCCTAACGCTCTGCCCATTAACTCTTTCACTGCCAATCATATTTAACCAAACTATTATACTAGTATCTTTCGTTGTGGCTTTGTCTTTTTACCAGTTTTAGGTTGCAGCCGTCCGTGAGGGGCGTTTTTTAAAGGAGACGCTCCTTTAACACGGTGACTAACAGGTCATTTTGATCGATTTTGAGATCGCAAAGTGCAATAACTCTCCCCGTGAAGGTCTCAGAAATTTCCCCTTCCATGACTTTTCCTAAATAATCAAGACATATGTGACTGATGCTGGAAAAAAACATCCATATGTCGCCGATTGTAGAAGCCAGAAAATGCGAAAATAAGATTGATTTAGATTTTTCTTTGTTTTTCGTTTTTTGTATATATTAACAGTTTGAATATAGAAGAGGGTTTTCATTCCACAAGATATCTTTGTTAAGGTCGCTAAATGGCAACATTAGTGTAGCAAAGTTGCCTTGCTTTGGGAGAGTTTTAATGCTGTTTTGGGAGGCGTAGAATGTAGCTCTTTAGATTTGCATAGCGATTTCACGGGAGCACGATTGGTCTAAGGAATGCATTGTCTTGTATTTCAGCACGCCCATACAGCGTGCTATCTGGTTGTAAACAGACTACACAGTAACTAACTTCATCTCGCTAATGTTAACGGTTTGCTGAAGACAGTATTCTGGAAGGATGTATTTTTTTTGTATACATCGTGATCTCAGTCGCTCTCGGACGCACAAAGAAAACGTGGAAAATCGAAGCAGCATGTTGAAAACGTTATGTCACCATGAGTCCTTGTGCTGGCATTAAAGGCGGCGCGCTCACTCGTCTGTAGTGAAAATAAAAGATACAGTTTCGCTACTCACCAAAACAAAGACGGATTTGGGGAGTTGAAAGCCTACTTTCCTTAGTGGGAACACTCAGAGTTCCCAACATCGCGTCTAAAATACACTTTTTTATCCAGAGAACAGAATATTTCACGGAATGCAAAATGTGGTCAATGGACATTTCTATTGACAAGATCTGTAGAGGGCGGTGTGGAGTAACTAAAACCTCCGGTGAAAAAGTTTATTCTCTGGTAAAAAAGTGTATTAAAGTGTATTTTAGACGTGAGGTGGGGGTTTCTGAGTGTTCCCACTAAGTAAAGTAGGCTTCCATCACCCTTACGACGTCTTTGTTTTGTTGAGTAACGAACCGTATTTTATGTTTATTACAGACGAGAGGGTGCGCAGCCTTTCCTGCCTCGTAAGGGCTCATTGGTGACATAGCGTCAAGCGTCTCCTCCGATGTTTCTCTGTCCTGCGGGAAAAAACACAGATCTACAAGCCCACAACATGTTGCATTTCGATCAGTTGTAAACTTGGAGATCTGCTATTTACGGTGCAGCACACTGGTGCGTGGACAATGACGCTCACAAGCGCGACCACCGACTGTAAACAAATCAACGTGATGGATATAATTCCAGTGGAGAACCGCAAAGTTTGGATTTTATATTAAGAATTCACCAATAATGGATTGGATATGATACACAACACTTTTCCCTGTACCGTCAGAATTTCAGAACGTGCCGAAGTAAAAGGTAATAAATCGCGGGGGCATCCGTTTTTTATTGCAAAGCTGGGACTCCACATTAGCTTAGAGCCTGGTTCTCTAAGTGCTTGAGGGAGTTCTAGGGGGTCCCCAGCTAAATCCATTTAGCTGGGGTCCATTTGGTTCCGTATACACTGCAGAGCCTGATGCATGACAAACTGGGGGTCCTTGAAATGTAAATGGTTGATAATCAATAATAGAGCCTTGGAAATTATAATGGGGTCCCTGGCGTATCTTTTCAAGTGGGGGTCCACGGGCTAATGTGTCCATTTGGGGGTCCTTGACATTAAGATTACAAGTAGACCAACACATGATGTGTGCCAAACAGGCTTCAGTGCTTGGGGAGGACATTGGAATTGGGCCTGAGCATAGGTGGGCAATTTTCTTTTTTGTTAAGAATAGTTGCTTAATTGGCTTGGCTTTCTAATGTTTTTTTTTTTTTTTTTTTTTTAAACCAGTGTTTCCCACATCTTTTCATGTCACAAACCCCCAGATGAAGATATGTTGTGCCAGGGAGGGACCTCCACACAAGATTTTTGTTTCAAATATATTCCAAATATTTTGAATATTTCTTTCACAATATTGTTTTGAAAATAGCAGATCTACAAGCTCACAACGTGTCGTGATGTGACACATGGTGAACTTGTTGATATTTACAAATTGCTGATGTAAAGTAGTAAAATGTTGCCTAATTGCTTCTATTGGGCTTATTTACATAGACCTGGCCGCTTGTTTCTTTGGCAAAATCTGGCAACACACCGATTCCCTGTTCACTTCCTTACTAGGGACAAGGAATATTAGAGGAAGGGACAACAATGTCATTTTCCCTATCAAGCAATTCCAACCGGCAGATTCAGCTCACCATGGGTGCCAAAATTGCAGCCGGAAGTTCAGTAGAACGTTAGTAACCCTAACCCTAACCCTCCACTAGGGGGACAAGCACACACACAGTAGAGATATCCGTGTTCCATGTCTACACGGATCCAGTGAATCGGATATTTTTCAATGTCTTCACTTATTTATCCTTTTTCAAAAATATCCAGTTTTGCGGCCGAAATATCCAGCTTTGTGTGGCTGCAAGCCCCAACCGCACAAAGAAATGTCTAGCATCAGAAATATCCAGCTCCGTGTAGCCGGCACCTGAGACCTTTATAACTTACTCGGCTCAGGAAAATAAAAGAAGACATGACACACATGTTCTTCTGCTGTGTTGATTTTAGATGTGCTCACTGTGTCTTTTCATAGAGGTATCAAAGAGCACAAGATACGTTTCTAAACATGCCAAGTATCACAAGACTGTCCATCGTTTCCTGTCTGGGAACCTGTAGTGAACCAGGGTTTTGGTACCATTTCTGTTGTTTCTGGGGAATAGCTCCTATTAGACTTCTTGATTAGACTGAATTAGACTGAAATACCTAAAGGCCAAGAAGGACTTGAGAGGAAAGATGAATGAAAGCAGCAGAGTTGTTCAGTTGTTCCTGGTCCATTTATTGACAGAGTATTGGTAATGCATTTCTGCTGAAGCCAGAGCTACCAGCCTTTCCGACAGTCCTCCGCCGTTCGCGGGCCTCTCTCTTCTACTCAAGACACATTTTGCTATCACCTAAATACAGTGCACACCAAACAAAGAGGAGGGGTCAAAGACTCCTATGTCATAGGTCATCAGCTAATCTGAAACACACACAGACAACTGTCTCCGTCTCTCTCCCTGCTTACGAATAGAATCGGGTGTCGGTGCCCTGTAGTTTTCCGCTGCCTGTGGGCATGGGGGCAGGCACAGTTTATGACCTATTCCTTGGTTCACTATTTTTAACTCCAAACAAATGTAATGTAAATGTCTCTTAACATAATGTCTACTTTAATATTCAATGTGTATATGTCTCACGTATATAAACCAAAACCCTTAAACATGTGTTTGCATCTGACAATGTAAAGAGTGTAAACCTTAAATGCTAAAGGTACTACAGTTTAAGAATTACTGTATGTCAAGAAGACAAGATCAGCATGTAGTCTCTTCTTGAATGTCACAGAATCAGCACAGATAGGATATGATTAACTCAACTATGTGTTTAACCACATTTCACCAACTTATCGATTATTTAACTAGTATAAGGTTACCCTGTATTTTAGAATGTATTCCTAAATAAGACAAGACAAGCTTTTAACAGCTGCTCTGTTGACGCCCTTATCAACATATATCCTGGGGTCTCACTGTCTTTTATGACTTTAGGGTCCACAGGTGGCCATTTAAACAAAGAGCAGGATTTAGAACTCAGTTGAAACACAAACAAGCCTAATCTGGTCTCGTCTTGCCTTGGTAGAGGTTTGGACTAGAGGCTGTCTTAAACAGCCATTTGCTCCAATTCCACACTATTGTAATAGTTGATATTATTCTGAATTATTATGCGTTATTGTCTGATCAGATATACTTCACATCCCCTCTTCGAAATATAAACAATATATTTCGACACCCAACTGTTCAGACATACATGGTAACCACTGGTCTACATAGATATTACAGCTTAAAGTTACATTGTTCCAAAAAACGATTCTATCCATCCATCCGTGTTAAACTCCAGATTAATCTGATTGTAACACAGTTCTCTGTCGCTATGGGCAGTAAAAACTATGGGACAATCAGACCATCATGATCACTTAACTAAACCCAAACAAATCAAAATATTGAATAAAAACATGATCATCATCTCAAGTATTATCTTAATAAAAATACCTAATAGGATGGTCAAATTGTATCCTAGTTGACTGTCCCCTCTGGGCAGTGAAACAACTACAACACAATTTAGAACGTCAAAATATTTGAATAAACCTAAGGTATATGAGCTATATGGGAGTCCGTGACTGTACAGGAACATAATAATCCAATGTAGTTTGGATCATCGCCTGTAGTAGGATGCAGATAAATAATACCTTAATGAATGCAAAAGTAAGCCAGACATGGTAAAATTCATACACACCGAACTAGAAACAAGTATTCCCTATCCACCTTTTTTTGGGCATGGCCAAAATGTTATCTGCCATGATTGTAGGGGATTTACGGAATTGTATCTGTAAAATCATAGACACACACTTCATAAGTTCCTTTTCCTGAGACTCAACGCAACATGAATGTCTTTTCTTAAACTTAAAAAAAGGAAAAACGCGAAAAATGTAGATCTTCTTCTTTGTCTTCATGTACAAAATGCACACAAAAAATATGCGCTTTACTTTGGCCATACTGACTGAGCAAAAGGTAGAAAGAAAGAGTTAGAGAATAGATAGAGCATATGGATAGAGTGTGAAGGACACACGTGCCACAGGATAGCACTGAAAGGGGGCTTTAGATGGCATGGTTGTGTCAAAAGTGACACTGGGGCGGGGCAAGGAACTGTCATCCTTCTTGGAAAGGGCAATGACACATCTTCTGACAGGGGCATAGAGTGCTCCTCTCATCTTCACTTGTCCCAGGGATAATAGTCATCCTCTCCATAATCAACCTCCCTCCAGTTGTTTGAATTCTGTCGGAAAAATAGACCCATCTGACGGCTCGTTGGCTCCATCTCCTTCTGTTGGGCAGCTAATCTCCAAGGTGGACACTGTTCCTCTTTCCGATTGCACTGTCTCCAGAAGTGCGTTCTCTTGTGACAAATATAACAGGGTGCTTTCAATTTCCCTCGTCGTCTCTGCTGCTGTGGGAATGGTGGACGCACTGCAACACAATCCCTTGTGAAATGGGTCATCTCTCCACAAGTGTAGCATCCGGCATAATACGATGGGATCTGTTGTAGTCTCTGGAACTGGTTTGGTTGATAAGCATCCGGAACTGTTGCGTACTGCGGCACAAATGGGGGAATAGGCACTGATTGTGGCACCACTTGCTCTGTGTGCGGGTAGCTGACAGACTCATCAGCACCTGGCAAGGGCTGACTTCCTTGTGGTTGTCGTTTCTCCATAATCTCTGCAAGCTGTGCTTTCTGTAGCATCCTTTTTATGGCTAAAGCCTGCGACTTCTCATCGGCCTCTCTCTTACGGACTAAATTCACTGCGTGTGCCACTTGTTTCGTGTAGGACTTAATGTTCATTGCAGAAAGTTCCGGTACAAACTCAAGCTCAGATGTCATCGCTTCTGGTAGTCCCTGCATGATTTTTGATCTAACCAGGGCTTCATCAATGTCACTCCGGGTAGCATTTCTTCCTGTCAAATCTGCCCACTGCTCGTACACTCTGGAAATGTAGTTATTTGGGTCTTCCTCCTCTCGTAGTGGGTCAATAACTACAGAATCCAAGGTCCTATTCCACGGATAGTGGACACTAAACGCACGCCCCAGCACACCCCTGTGCTCGGCGAAAGGGACTGCGTCATATTCTCCATTCTCAATAAATTGAGTAAGTCCTGCTTCGGTCAAGATGTCAGTCAACACCTGTTCTCCAGTGGGTCCAGTTGCACGTGTAACTAGCCTCTTAAAATCACCCATCGCTAATGGAATATCCAAGACAAGCTTCTCCAACTTGTTAAGCCATCCGCAAGCTCCTTCTTCAAGATTTGGCAAATGACGCTCAAGGTGTAGAACCTCCATGCTTGACAATGGCTTATAGTCCAGAATCTGGTCTCTGAGGAACACTGGTGCTTGTTTCACAGCGTACTGAGACCTCCTTTCATCCTCCTGTCTCGGTTCAGGACTCCTGCTCTGTGGTGTGCTGGCTCTTCTGATGACACGCTTAGTAGTTTGACAGTGGTCGTCATCTGTTCTTCTGCGCTTCCTCGTCTCCTGAGGGTTCATTAGGTTTTGACTCTCCTCAGTCATATTTCTTCGGTGAACACCTGACTTCTTAATCTTCCTCAAAATGTCATCAAAAGTCATTGTTAGCTCAGCTTCTGTCGCTGAAAGCTGACTCAATTGCTTAGTCAAGCGGGTACACTGTGTTCGGTGTCTCTTCAACTTTTTGCCAATGGCGATCAAAGTCTCAAAAAGGTTTCTCTGCTCTTCAAGGTCACTGTCATTGTCTCTGTCACTGTCACTGTCCATTCGAGACTCCGTAGAATCTTCCTCTGCTGGGCTGGTGTCGTCCGGTAGACAGGAACGTTCTGTGCACTTCCTGCCAACATGGCGGGCACGCCAATGTCCTCTGTCGCACTCACGGTGAGCACTCTCCTCACTGTGGTGTCTGCTGTAATCACTGTGTCGGCTGTCCTTGCTGCGGCGGTCAGCAGCTCCTCTCGCTGTAGTCATCATCACCTTTCTCTTGTGCAGGCTGCGGCCTGTTCTGCTTTGCTCAGGTAGATCTGCTGGTGTCATCGCTGACTCCTTCTCTCCATGACTCGTCCTGGTGCTCAGTCCAACAGGTACTGCTGCAGCTGCTGTGGTCGTAGCTGGCTGCCTCTCCTCTCCTAATGGAGACTCTCCTTGTGCTGTTAGTGTCAATGTCTCTATACTGAGAGGCGGCCTGCTCTCTGCCCTCTGTGGCTGTGATAAGCATGGCAGAGGCTTCGGTTGAAAAAAATAAGGATGCATAGGTAGAAAAGGTGGTGGCTCTTCACATGCTGACAGATGTGATGTCACATGTTGTTGAGCTGCTTCGCATACTGTAGCAGAGCTAATCAGCCGCTTTGCCTCTTTAAAAAACATTGCCAAGACGGCCAACTCAACACGACGCTTCTCTGTCCGCTTTGCTGTTTTCTGACCTGCTCTATACGTACTGACCAGAATTTGCATTTTCCTAATGCGCTCTATCTCAAATGTTCCCTGGTCGAGCCAGATATCTTGCCAACGTCGTGCCCATTTTTTAGAAAGTTCCAAAACACCATTAAAAACTGTGCTACTTTCCTGTATGACCTCTGCCGGCGTCATAACTTTCTCAGAATCCATCTTAAAAAAACTAAATGAGTAAAAAATAAACGAAGACAAAAAAGTGATGGTGTCTTGTTTACAAAAGTAATAATAGTAGAGAAAGTGAAAGATAAAGAGAGAGATAGTCACACACTCATTCAGATCTCACTCACACACAGCTGTCACACACCCAGGTCGGGGGTCAGTCAGCAGGACTCACACAGTATGTCCCCTGCAGGCACACACTCACACACACTCATTTGCATTGGGGGCCAATGTCTTCAACCACACACACACACACACACACTCATTTACATACAGGCCTAATGTAACAGGCTGTCTCTTACTGCTTAACTTCTTACAAGACTTTCACACAAGGAGCCTAATCTTAAAGAGCAAGACCCTAAAATCACTCAGTCTTCACACTCAATTTCACTCACTCACTCACTCACTAACACTCTCCCCCATACACAAACATGGACCATTTGTTCCCAATGTAATTACTCACTACTTTTAATCTGAAAGTTAACCCCTTAAATTTGAAATCCCAATAAAATTATCAAGATAGATATCCTAGTCTACTGTCTGTTACTTTTAGTTACCTACCGAATAATTACTTCTGTTAAAGTTTAACCTTTGTCTTCAAAATGTTTATCCCACATTAAAACCCAATTGCATGAACTTGCATGTTACTTCCTTTACAATCCCAATAAATCCCTATAAATAAATGATATTGTTATGATATAGTCTATGCCTATACCTATACCTATACCCTCCCCTCTTCGAGATATCACAAATATATCTCGACAACTCAAATCAATACCCCTAATAAAAACAAGTTACCCCAAAATGTAGCCTATAAACCCCTGACCATACTGTATATGCAGCCTATGTGCGCTGCGGCCCTTGTCAGCCCCTTCACACACACTCTTTCTCCCACACATTCATACAAAGAGAATACCCCCTCTACATACTAGACATAAAGAATAAACCCTGTCACACACACTCAGCCAAGAAAAGGAAGGGAAAAAGAAAAGTTGTTCAATGAAAAAGATTCAAATTATTCTAGCCGAAACGGAACTGCTGAAAATAGGTAAATTCACAGAAAAGACAACCAAATTGCCTCACTGATAAATTAGGAGTTAGCAGCCCTCAGTCTTGCTTAACAAAATCTGAAACTCAAACATTGAACAAAGAGAATGAATGAAAAAAGAGAATAAAGGAGAAAAAAATCGAAAATACCCCCCAAAAATACGACTAAGCCCTACGCAAACAACCGGCTAACACAGGAGTGACTAGACAAAACGTAGGTCTAATACCGAGTAACTAGAAGAATTATCACCCGAGTGACTAAGAAAACAACAATCGCAATCACTCCATCAAAATCCTCCTCGCGTCCTCCAGAAAGTTCTTCTGTGTGGAGTCCCAAAAAAAACCCCATCAATAAGGGTTTCGGCATCATTTTGTAGTAAACCAGGGTTTTGGTACCATTTCTGTTGTTTCTGGGGAATAGCTCCTATTAGACTTCTTGATTAGACTGAATTAGACTGAAATACCTAAAGGCCAAGAAGGACTTGAGAGGAAAGATGAATGAAAGCAGCAGAGTTGTTCAGTTGTTCCTGGTCCATTTATTGACAGAGTATTGGTAATGCATTTCTGCTGAAGCCAGAGCTACCAGCCTTTCCGACAGTCCTCCGCCGTTCGCGGGCCTCTCTCTTCTACTCAAGACACATTTTGCTATCACCTAAATACAGTGCACACCAAACAAAGAGGAGGGGTCAACGACTCCTATGTCATAGGTCATCAGCTAATCTGAAACACACACAGACAACTGTCTCCGTCTCTCTCCCTGCTTACGAATAGAATCGGGTGTCGGTGCCCTGTAGTTTTCCGCTGCCTGTGGGCATGGGGGCAGGCACAGTTTATGACCTATTCCTTGGTTCACTATTTTTAACTCCAAGCAAATGTAATGTAAATGTCTCTTAACATAATGTCTACTTTAATATTCAATGTGTATATGTCTCACGTATATAAACCAAAACCCTTAAACATGTGTTTGCATCTGACAATGTAAAGAGTGTAAACCTTAAATGCTAAAGGTACTACAGTTTAAGAATTACTGTATGTCAAGAAGACAAGATCAGCATGTAGTCTCTTCTTGAATGTCACAGAATCAGCACAGATAGGATATGATTAACTCAACTATGTGTTTAACCACATTTCACCAACTTATCGATTATTTAACTAGTATAAGGTTACCCTGTATTTTAGAATGTATTCCTAAATAAGACAAGACAAGCTTTTAACAGCTGCTCTGTTGACGCCCTTATCAACATATATCCTGGGGTCTCACTGTCTTTTATGACTTTAGGGTCCACAGGTGGCCATTTAAACAAAGAGCAGGATTTAGAACTCAGTTGAAACACAAACAAGCCTAATCTGGTCTCGTCTTGCCTTGGTAGAGGTTTGGACTAGAGGCTGTCTTAAACAGCCATTTGCTCCAATTCCACACTATTGTAATAGTTGATATTATTCTGAATTATTATGCGTTATTGTCTGATCAGATATACTTCAAACCAATTCTCGCGATACTTCCAAGACAGAAAGGATATCTGCAGCTGTTTAGATCCACAATAAAACGATGTACTGACTGTGTGCACATTGAAAAGCAAATGATTGTAAAAATGTCTTCTTTTATATTCCTGGACCAATTAAAGACAAGGGTCTCTATCTAGCCGGCTCCATTCACTGTCATGGATTTCATTGCACTTCCAGTGTGAGTTCTGGCTCCCATAGACAGGTTTCTGGTCCACGTCACACTGATGGGTCGGTACCAAAATTAGCCAATAAATAGAAACCATGCAGCGCTCCCCAAAACAACAGGTTTGGGGATTGGTGGGAATTGATTACATGATACATTCAGCTGTGCATTTAGTCTCAATGTTTGTAAACAAGAAACCGGTCTATGGCGAGGTGTCATGGCCGCTCATGCATGGCGCATCCCTGGCGTCATGTGTTTCCTTTCCTCTAAATATTCCTTGACGAGGGAGGAAGTGAAAAGATGTTGAATGAATCGGCACACAAAGAAAAACTCAATGGCACTGGCCGGGTTTCCCAAAGCGATGTTAGTCCTTCGTAGCAACAAAGTGCTTAATAAAGTCTCACACCTGTCTAAATATGGTACGGCGTTCTATAATTACCTGTATCCTCTGTGTTCTTTAATAATAAGACTTTATCCGATGGTTTTCTGTTTCCTTGTATTTCCTGGTGTTCCCCATGCGCACCAACCCCATATATGAACAGATGTGGGCGTGGCCTTGCAAAAATGGGTCCGGAAATACAAGGGAAAACAGAAAACGATGGGATAAAAAGGCTTCTCATTAAAGAACACAGAGGATACGGGTGATTATAGAATGCCTTACAGTATTTAGACAGGAGTGAGATTTTATTAAGCACTTTTTTGGTGAAATGTGAATGATGGTGTAGTTGTAGGAGGATAAATAAGTCGCTCTGCCCGAACCCATGTGAACCCGGGAACATGACGGTCGGTGCTTGGTCTCTACGACCATGCTTGAGCTACGATGGACTAAAATCACTTTGGGAAACCCGGCCAATGGCGGCGCCCTGGAGAGGACCAGGAATAAGGTGAATAACAGGAGAACAACCCTTTGTTTGAGCCAATTATGGGTTGGACATGATTTGTGTAATGTAATGTAATGTAATGTAATGTAATGTACATCAATTTTATGTAATTATACATAATGTTAATCAAATGCATGAATCATACATGATGGGATAATGTAGAATGTTGTTAGAACATAAACACAGACAGGGTGAAACTGTCTGAGCCTTCCTCACATTTGTTTATATTTTATTCATGTGCAGAACATTTAAATGTTTACCACTATCTGCTGTGTTTCATTATTCTTCAGGATGAAGGTTTTTATGGGAAAACATTTTGTAATAAATGAAACCAATCCTTACATAAGACATGACTTATTTTTAAGATGAAATGATTGTACATTGTAACCTGTTCATTATGCCAGGATCATTTAGAGAAAAAAAAAACTAAACAAAAAGGACAAATATGTATCCAAAGATACAACGCAACTCTCCTTTGAGGAGTCTGTAGTTCATATTTAGTTATACATACATACTGTATCTACTTCATTGATCTGGGGCAACCAAATGGAACCTAATGGACCCTTAAGGGTCTGTAACTCTGAGAGTGTACACATTTTGTCAGGGGGAAATGAATAGGTTTTAAGATCATATTTAGAAATATCCAGTGATTCAGCGGTTTTTACATTGACTGTCAGGGAGATCCAGAGGGTTGGGACATAACAACTAAAAGCTGCCTTTCCATATCTTTATGGAAATAATATATTATATATATATATAAATAACCTTTATCTGTCCATATCTAGGTTGACAATCACTGAATATTTAGTTCATTTTCTCACCAGCAGAGATCACTGTTACTCTCTAATAAAAGAAAGAGATCCAGATTTGATTTGAGAGCCAGCCAGTCTGGCTGGCTGACTTCATCCATTAGTCATTAGTAATTTGTCTGATATTTCATATTCCATCCTAATTGGCTAATATTGGCTTCCAAAGTTTGCAGGATTTCTCAGTTTTTGAACAAAATGCCTCAAATCATCAACGCAGCTTGCGATTAGTGTGAAATTTGCCACACATATTCCCACTAGGTCAAGGAACAAATGCTACCCTTTTCACATTGGCCTGTTATAGCGCCACCAGCAGGTAGACTTTACCAAAACACATTTTTGGAACACAATGCCTCAAATCATGCATGCCATGAAAGGTCTAAGATTAGTATAACTCGCTCCACCAAGTGAGCTAGCTCGTCTCCCGGTTGGAGGCAAACTTCCTCACTCAATCTGCCAAACGTTACAATATGATTATTTTGGGGGAGAACCAGTGCCTTAGTGCGCCTGCTCGGTGCCTCGCGCACCACACAATTGGCCTCTTTGATGTCAATTCAGTCTTCCGGGTGCTTCAAACTACTATTGGTAAATATTTGGGCTTGGACTCGATTAAAAAAATTAATCTAATTAATCAGAGGCTTTGTAATTAATTAATCAAAATTAATTGCATGTTTAATCGCATATAAATATTTGACCTGAGAAGCATTTTTTTCAAGTAAAACACATTTCGAGTGAATCAACAAGTGAGTTTTTTAAATCTAAATTTGGCATCCACTGGGCCAAGCAAAGCGCTCTGATTGGCTACTTCTCCCTTTGCGTTTGTTGTCTCTTCTTGGTTGGTGCATCGCTATGATCAGTATGCCCGAAACTGAAGGTTCTGTGGTGCAAATACTAAGTGCGCTCTTTTTTTTTATCACGTAAATTTTCTGTGATTAATTAAACGCAATTAATCAGTTAAAGTCCCAGCCCTAGTAAATATATACGGTAGTTGGTGGGAGATGATTGATAGATTTAATGAAATAAAGTGTGAATCATAATAACAACATCTTGATGCATGTTTTTACTATTGCAACATTTATTAAGAGCTATCAAAACAACACATTCACAGGGGTTAGGGTGCAAATGGGACTCCAGCACACAAGGGGGCGACATTTTGGTAAAGTTACATAAATCTGTGATTTCGTCTAAGCTGCATCTATGATGGACAGCTTGAAATGCTGGGTTCAAATCCTACTCCTCTGGGGAAGGGTCCCACATGTTCCCATAGGCCAGGGAGACATGTGTTAGTCTCACATGTTCCCATAGACCAGGGGTTCCCAAACTTTTGTCTCAGGTCACCCCATTAACATCTTTTTAATCCGAGGCACCCCTACATTATAATTTTCACTCCCAGCACCTTATATTTATAGCATATCGTCGTTGTCGGGTGGAAACCTTGTATGTCCAATGTGCTTGTAGATCGGCTGTTTTCACTAGTTTTGTGCGACAGTCTTGTATGATAAGACGTACACATTTGAAACTTGGAGATACAAGGTTTCTGCCCGACAGTGACAATATTTTTGTGATTATGTTGCGAGGAAAACGTTGAGTCAATTAGCTTCCCCATCGATTTTCTGAATAGCCCTCCTCTGAGACACAGAGTGAGTAGACAGGTTTCTGAACTGTCCTCCTCTGAGACACAGAGTGAGTAGACAGGTTTCTGAACTGTCCACAGAGTGAGTAGACAGGTTTCTGAACTGTCCACAGAGTGAGTAGACAGGTTTCTGAACTGTCCTCCTCTGAGACACAGAGTGAGTAGACAGGTTTCTGAACTGTCCTCCTCTGAGACACAGAGTGAGTAGACAGGTTTCTGAACTGTCCACAGCCCTCCTCTGAGACACAGAGTGAGTAGACAGGTTTCTGAACTGATGAATGTGGATGGAAAGGCCAGAGGACCGAGCACACAGCCCTGGGGTACTCCGGTATGGATAACGTGTAGTGTAGAGTTGAAGGGGTTAAATGGTTGACATGATGTAATCTGACACCATGCTTTCATCATGTGTTACATATTAGTGATGTCATCAATATGATTATTTATAAAACAAACAAACAAACATAAAATACATTCTCAACCAGGAAGTACTGCCATAGAAGGCCTGTCCAGGTTCCAGGTGCGGTAAATGATGTTTTAATATCCATTCATAATGTTTTAAATAAGTGTTAAAGGACAACTTTAGTTTTTTACAACAAGGGTTCATATTTTAGATTGTAATTAAATAATACAAAAGGTGAGTGTTACATTTATTTCATTTACTTCTTTCTATTGTTTTAGAGATTCTTATTTCAGTGGTTGGGGGCATGCGTACAAGTGGCTAAATATGTCATTTTACACAGAATAAGCCCATTCCCAAGATACAACACAACCTTTCATGGTTGGATGTGACTTATGGGGGCTAGAAGTGTTACTGTAAATAGCAATAAAGAAACTGCTGGCTTATTGTGTCTAAAAATACATATTTAGCCACTTGTACGCATGCCCCCATGCGCACGCATGCCCCACATTTTAGCACGGTAAACACGATAAAACAATAGAACAAAACAAATGAAAACATTTCTCTAATTACAATCTAAAATATGAACCCTTGTTGTAAAAAACTAAAGTTGTCCTTTAAACAGCTCTGTATTGTTACAGTAATCATTGTGTAACAGTATGGAGTCTCCCTGTCTCTCCAACTCTTTAACAAACAGAAGATTTGACCCTCAAGGAAAAACGCAGGCAAAATCTTGTATTGTGAAAAGTTGCGAAATATGCAATTATGCGCCCAAGCTTTTGAAAAATAATTACACAAATAAATACCCCCGCATAAACTGCACTATTTGGCAGATTTAGCGATAAATTCTGTCACACATAATCACTTTGTTCTGGATCTGGAGGGTCTAGAAAATACTTTTTCAAGGTCGGGATACCAATTGTATCCAATCAGGATAGAGAGAACTCAAGCTGGTTGATAATTAATGAAACAAAACATGAGCAGACACAATGCTCTCTTCTGATTGGTCGACCCGACACAATACAGAGCTTCATATTTTGTAACACAAATCCGTTTAGTTTTAACCAATGAAACATGACTCACAGCACCTTTAACCAATGAAAACAGGCCTTTCAGGGGTATTATTTCTTAAATATATTTCCAACGTCACATAAGCGCTACGCTTCTAGAAGTCGTATCGACCAATCAGGTGGGGTTTAGCAGGTCAGTAAACCATCTAGCTAAACACGTGATGATGCGGCACTTTGACCTTTGACCTTAACAAATGCCCTTTTTAAACCCCTTTTAGGTCACATGTTGTGCAACTATGTAACAATATATTACAAACACAAATACAAAAAAAAAAGAAATATTATTTTGTATTCTTATATAAAAATCCAACCATGTTTTTGTTCCTGTTAAACAAAACAGTAAAAAGGCGTGTGATTGGCTACGATCAAACTGATCAAACTAACCAATAATATCACGACATCCACCTGCCAATCATCCCACTGTCATTTCCCTGTTTTTTTTGACACACCCTCTTTTTTCAACGTTCCAATCAAATCGCTCCTCCAGCAGAAAGTCCCGCCTTCTCGTCCCGTTTCCCTCTAAAAAATACAATGCAGGAAGTGATGTCACAATGCAGGAAGTGATGTCACGATGCAGGAAGTGAGATGTTTTAAGTTCTTCTTCATGACCAGGTGGGAGATGACGCTCCAATCTGATTGGTTCTCTGCGGTCCAGTGCTCTGTTGGGATTGGCTGCTGTGTGTTATTGTCCCTCCTTGCCAGAGCTCCTATTGGTTGGTAAGTGTACGCACGCACGCACGCACGCACGCACGCACGCACGCACGCACGCACGCACGCACGCACATCAACAAAAACATCACACCTTTTCCTATTTATGACACCGTTTCTCTTTCTGTTGGCTATCGTTGAATAACAGTAAAATAGTTCCTGTGGCTGTAGAAGAACCCTGGAACCTGAAGGTTCCCAGTTCGATCCCGGGGGGGGAGGAGCCTGGATGTCCAGGGTCCGTCATGTGACCGGACAGATCCTGTAGAGTAGGTGTTAAGGCTTTACATGGGGGTGACGTCGTTTAAAACAGCGTCCTGACAAAGATAAAATCACCAACGCACAGTGGCGGCTGCAGGGGGGGGGCTAGAGGGGGCTTTAGACCCCCCTGATGAAGGCTTAGCACCCCCTAAGCCCCCCCCCCCACACCTCAAAAACCCAATACTGATGAAAGATATTTATGGGATAAATAAATAAAATGTATATGAATATGTGAAAGACAATTGACTGACTTCTATGTAAACCATACTATAGAATCATACTTTTTATGCTGGAAAGCATCTTCAGCCTCACAAAAACCCTGTCAGATCACCTACAGTCCTCAGATTTGGAGCTGGAAACTGCCAATGATCTGGTCTGTTCAGTTATCCATACTCTAGAAGTGAGAGAATCTCGTTTGTTATATTAGTACTATTCATTATTGTTTGTTGCCAAAATTCATTCTCCCCCGCTCTAAAAAAAAGCCAGCTCCCCCATAGCCCCCCCCCCCCCCCCCCCCCCCCCTCCCCCCAGTCACAATTCTCTGGAGCCACCGCTGCCAACGCAACACTGCTTATCCACCTGTTCCCGCGGGAGTTTACTGGAGATTATTTGGACCACACTTCCGGTTAACAGCAGACATACAAGCTCACGTCGCATCTGCATCTGCAGCCCGTTGTGAGCTTGTAAATCACACTCGGCTGCGGCGCCGGAAGCTCGGTACAACGTCTGCGCAATGCACTATGGGGCGTTGGAAACCCGTGGATAGTTCCTGTAACTGAAGAAGAAACCCTGGAGGAAAAGGCTTTTGAGTCTATTTTTTCATGAGGACATTGAGGTGATGATACGATGGTCTCAATTAGTTCCCAATAGTTCCTGTGACTGTATAATACTTCCTGTAACTTTCCAATACTTCCTGTTATTGTAGAGGATCTATCCTGTAAAAGAATAGATCCTGTGACTGTCCAATAGTTCCTGTAAGTGTAGAAGGACCTCAGAATTCACTGATAGTTCCTGTAGAAGAACTGGATGAAAAGGCTTCCGTTTCCGGACGATATGATGGTCTCAATTGGTTCCCAATAGTTCTTGATGTCCCAATACTTCCTGTAACTGGAGAATAGTTCCTGTAACTTTGGAAGGAGCCCAGGTTTCACTCATAGTTCCAGTAAGTGTAGAATACTTCATGTAACTTTCCAATAGTTCCAGTAAGTGTAGCAGAAAGCCTGGTGAAAAGGCTTTTGAAGGAGTTTCTTTAGGAGGAGGTTGAGGTGACGTTTCCTGATGATACGATAGTCTCGCGGGGAGAGGTGTAGTCGCCGTCGCCGCCGTCCCTGTTGGCTCGAGCCGACGAGTTGTCCGACTTGCTGCGGCTGAACTCCACGCCCATAGCGCCCCCTATGGGATGGGAGGACGAGGATGCAATGTTACTACAACAAGAACTAGGCCTAATAAAAAACTAAACTAAAACTAAGCCATAAAGAAAGATCAAACAAAGGGTCAAACTCGTTCTTCTGCTATACCACCAAAATGTGGAACGCCTTACCGAAGGCCTTAAAGGAGTGTGGTTCCCTAGCATACTTTAAAATCGCCCTGAAAAACCACTTACAGGCGGCAGCCGTTCGTAACTGGTAAAAACAAACCTAGCCCAGCCCTACCCTCCCCTGACCGTTCTATTGTAAATATCTACTGTATATATTTTCCTGCACTGTTTTCTTTCGGGGTTTTTTCTAGCTATCTACTCCATAGTACTGTGCTCTATCTGTCTTTCATTCAATGTTATATGAGATACTTAAGTGGTTTCCTGTGCAAATAAGCCAAGTGCTTTCTAGGATCTCCTTTTAGTCATGAAACTGTAGCTTTTTCTATGCAAACTGACAATAAAGTCTTCAATCAATCAATCAATCAAATAATTCAATCAATCAATCCAGAGCTGTCCTGACCTTGTGAGGAGGAGTGGCACTTGGCGAGCAGGGCGGGAGCGCGCAGGCAGGCGGTGCAGCAGAGCAGCGTCTTGAGGAAGGCTCTGCGCATCTCGTTGGAGGTCAGCGTGTAGATCAGAGGGTTCATGGCCGAGTTGAGCACCGCCAGCGCCAGGAACCACTCGGCCTTGTAGAGGACGG
The DNA here is from genome assembly GCF_963921795.1 of Nannobrachium achirus. Taxonomy (NCBI): domain Eukaryota; kingdom Metazoa; phylum Chordata; class Actinopteri; order Myctophiformes; family Myctophidae; genus Nannobrachium; species Nannobrachium achirus. The sequence continues at coordinate 20,571 of NW_027664767.1, read as the reverse complement.
GACAGGAACGGATCTCACAGCCCACGTCCAGCAGCAGCAGCACGAAGAGCGGCGCCCAGCAGGCGATGAAGCAGCTCAACACGATGATCACCGTCTTCAGCAGAGCCATGGACTTCTCTGAGCTCTTACTGCTGCTGCTGGGGTTAGCACTGCCGCTGCCGCGACCGTTGTTAGCAACCTTTAGAGAGAGACAGACAGAAAGACCTTTATTGATCCTGTTTATTTGTTTATTTAAACATCAGCTAAGTCTTCCTGGGGTCCAAATCCAGCGGTATTCACCTGGTATTCCTAAACCTAACCTAAAGTTAGAAAAACTATGCCTAAAAAAAAATTCTAACATTATCCTAGTCAGTCGCCAGAGGCAGCTTAGCAGTTAGGGTTACAGATACAGTTCAAAGAAAAGGGACAGCAGCAGGGTACAGCTAGGAGTAGACACCTCTGCATGACTAGATATACATGTATATCTATAAGTTAACTATAAAAACAGGAACAGATTGCATCTGTGATGAAGTGGAAAGAAGCCAATGTAAAAAGGTGTAATTATTATCAGTCTGGTGCACACACAGTGTACACACAGTACACACAGTGCACACACAGTGCACACACAGTGTACACACAGTACGGTACAGTATCTGCAAACACCAGAGGTTTGTTGCATGTGCTGCATTCTTGTTTCACACGTCGGTTTATTTAAGGGACTAGGCAGCATCGATTCAGAATCCTGCACGGCCGGATTGCGATGCATCGCTGAATGGATTATTGTTGACACCACTAGTTACCATAGTCCATCTTTTTTACACTCAATGTAGTTTTTACCTTTCTCAACACCAGCTTGTGGCTGCGGGCCCTCACCAGGGTGTAGATGTTCTATGGTACAGAGAGGTGGTACAGGTGGTACAGGTAGTACAGAGGGGTGGAGGTACCTTTCTAAACACCAGCTTGTGGCTGCGTGCCCTCACCAAAGCGTAGATGTTCTATCATAGAGAATAGGTGGTACAGAGAGGTAAAGACGTGGTACAGGTGGTACAGGTGGGTAAAGAGGTGGTACAGGTGGTATAGAGGGGTGGAGGTACCTTTCTGAACACCAGCTTGTGGCTGCGTGCCCTCACCAGGGCGTAGATGTTCTATCATAGAGGAGAGGTGGTATGAGGGGTGGAGGTACCTCTATCATGGTATACAGTACCTTTCTAAACACCAGCTTGTGGCTCCTGGCCCTCACCAGGGCGTAGATTCGGGCGTACAGCACCACGATGGCCATCAGGATGACGCTGAACACCGTGGTACAGAACAGGATGTAGGTCTTGTGGTAGAGAGGAAGGACGGTGGAGCAGCGAGTCATGTTGTCGATGCAGTTCCAGCCAATCACAGGCAGGCCTCCCAACACCGCTGCTACCATCCACACCGCACTGATCAGCAGGAACACTCTGCACGTGTTGCCCTGGCAACCACATAGAGAGAGACTGTGATTGGTTGACAGGACAGTAATCGACATCTGATTGGTTGACAGGAAGGACTGTTAAGGTCTTTGCACACTGCTGCGCTTTTCGGGCCGAATATCAGAGTGAATTTCAGAGCGCGCAAATAAAGAAATCAACCTCAAGTTATGTCAATCAGGTTTACAGACTTCCGCCCGTTTCGTATTTATTTTCGGACCAGGGTTGATTTTTTCCGATTCCGATCCCTTTCCAAAATGCAACAAAAACACGCAGTGCAACCAGCTTTAGTTAGGGAAAGTTAGCCAAGTCTTTGAAAAGTCACTAAACCATAGTTTTGTGGGAGACGTTTTGCCCAAGGAATGTTTTTTGTGCAAAAAAGAAATGCTTGCATTGATGCAGAATCATGAAAAACCTCTATGTTGACCCCTCACATGCTACTTAAAGCAGATTTATGTTTGTGTTATTTTCCTATAGTAAACTCAATGAGACCCCAACTTTGATTAGCTCTCACAGAGTTTCCCAAGGGAGTTGGGTTTGAAAAAGTTAAGAGGTGATGGTAGACACCTTTATGAACACATTTGTGAAGAAAGCTATTGGTAATGATTTAGTTCAAAGGTGATAGTAGACAGAGTTGGTATAACCAAATGGACCCTTATAGATCTTTAACTCTTGAGAGCATAACATGAAACCAAATGGCTTGTTTTATTGTTAAACATCTGCATTGCTTAATTTACAAGAAGTCTACACAATTAGAGAATGCAGAAGAATAGTTATTTTGATCGTTTTGCCTGTTATCTCTCTTATGGCACCAACATCAATACAGCATGGAATCTTATTAGGAAGGGAATAACTTCAGAAATAATGTCATATCCTGGAATAAATTCCTTACCAAAATATTTCTTCACCAATGTGTTTGTAAAGGTGTCTAGTAACACATCTCACATCAATGTGTTTGTAAAGGTGTCTAGTAACACATCTCACACCAATGTGTTTGTAAAGGTGTCTAGTAACACATCTCACACCAATGTGTTTGTAAAGGTGTCTAGTAACACATCTCACACCAATGTGTTTGTAAAGGTGTCTAGTAACACATCTCACACCAATGTGTTTGTAAAGGTGTCTAGTAACACATCTCACACCAATGTGTTTGTAAAGGTGTCTAGTAACACATCTCACACCAATGTGTTTGTAAAGGTGTCTAGTAACACATCTCACACCAATGTGTTTGTAAAGGTGTCTAGTAACACATCTCACACCAATATGTTTGTAAAGGTGTCTAGTAACACATCTCACACCAATATGTTTGTAAAGGTGTCTAGTAACACATCTCACACCAATATGTTTGTAAAGGTGTCTAGTAACACATCTCACACCAATGTGTTTGTAAAGGTGTCTAGTAACACATCTCACACCAATGTGTTTGTAAAGGTGTCTAGTAACACATCTCACACCAATGTGTTTGTAAAGGTGTCTAGTAACACATCTCACACCAATGTGTTTGTAAAGGTGTCTAGTAACACATCTCACACCAATGTGTTTGTAAAGGTGTCTAGTAACACATCTCACACCAATGTGTTTGTAAAGGTGTCTAGTAACACATCTCACACCAATGTGTTTGTAAAGGTGTCTAGTAACACATCTCACATCAATGTGTTTGTAAAGGTGTCTAGTAACACATCTCACACCAATGTGTTTGTAAAGGTGTCTAGTAACACATCTCACATCAATGTGTTTGTAAAGGTGTCTAGTAACACATCTCACATCAATGTGTTTGTAAAGGTGTCTAGTAACACATCTCACATCAATGTGTTTGTAAAGGTGTCTAGTAACACATCTCACATCAATGTGTTTGTAAAGGTGTCTAGTAACACATCTCACATCAATGTGTTTGTAAAGGTGTCTAGTAACACATCTCACACCAATGTGTTTGTAAAGATGTCTAGTAACACATCTCACATCAATGTGTTTGTAAAGGTGTCTAGTAACACATCTCACACCAATGTGTTTGTAAAGGTGTCTAGTAACACATCTCACACCAATGTGTTTGTAAAGGTGTCTAGTAACACATCTCACACCAATGTGTTTGTAAAGGTGTCTAGTAACACATCTCACACCAATATGTTTGTAAAGGTGTCTAGTAACACATCTCACACCAATGTGTTTGTAAAGGTGTCTAGTAACACATCTCACACCAATGTGTTTGTAAAGGTGTCTAGTAACACATCTCACACCAATGTGTTTGTAAAGGTGTCTAGTAACACATCTCACACCAATGTGTTTGTAAAGGTGTCTAGTAACACATCTCACATCAATGTGTTTGTAAAGGTGTCTAGTAACACATCTCACACCAATGTGTTTGTAAAGGTGTCTAGTAACACATCTCACATCAATGTGTTTGTAAAGGTGTCTAGTAACACATCTCACATCAATGTGTTTGTAAAGGTGTCTAGTAACACATCTCACATCAATGTGTTTGTAAAGGTGTCTAGTAACACATCTCACATCAATGTGTTTGTAAAGGTGTCTAGTAACACATCTCACACCAATGTGTTTGTAAAGGTGTCTAGTAACACATCTCACACCAATGTGTTTGTAAAGGTGTCTAGTAACACATCTCACACCAATGTGTTTGTAAAGGTGTCTAGTAACACATCTCACATCAATGTGTTTGTAAAGGTGTCTAGTAACACATCTCACACCAATGTGTTTGTAAAGGTGTCTAGTAACACATCTCACACCAATGTGTTTGTAAAGGTGTCTAGTAACACATCTCACACCAATGTGTTTGTAAAGGTGTCTAGTAACACATCTCACACCAATGTGTTTGTAAAGGTGTCTAGTAACACATCTCACATCAATGTGTTTGTAAAGGTGTCTAGTAACACATCTCACACCAATGTGTTTGTAAAGGTGTCTAGTAACACATCTCACATCAATGTGTTTGTAAAGATGTCTAGTAACACATCTCACATCAATGTGTTTGTAAAGGTGTCTAGTAACACATCTCACACCAATGTGTTTGTAAAGGTGTCTAGTAACACATCTCACACCAATGTGTTTGTAAAGGTGTCTAGTAACACATCTCACACCAATGTGTTTGTAAAGGTAGGTGTCTAGTAACACATCTCACACCAATGTGTTTGTAAAGGTGTCTAGTAACACATCTCACACCAATGTGTTTGTAAAGGTGTCTAGTAACACATCTCACACCAATGTGTTTGTAAAGATGTCTAGTAACACATCTCACACCAATGTGTTTGTAAAGGTGTCTAGTAACACATCTCACACCAATGTGTTTGTAAAGGTGTCTAGTAACACATCTCACACCAATGTGTTTGTAAAGATGTCTAGTAACACATCTCACACCAATGTGTTTGTAAAGGTGTCTAGTAACACATCTCACACCAATGTGTTTGTAAAGGTGTCTAGTAACACATCTCACACCAATGTGTTTGTAAAGGTGTCTAGTAACACATCTCACATCAATGTGTTTGTAAAGGTGTCTAGTAACACATCTCACACCAATGTGTTTGTAAAGGTGTCTAGTAACACATCTCACATCAATGTGTTTGTAAAGGTGTCTAGTAACACATCTCACACCAATGTGTTTGTAAAGGTGTCTAGTAACACATCTCACACCAATGTGTTTGTAAAGGTGTCTAGTAACACATCTCACACCAATGTGTTTGTAAAGGTGTCTAGTAACACATCTCACACCAATGTGTTTGTAAAGGTGTCTAGTAACACATCTCACATCAATGTGTTTGTAAAGGTGTCTAGTAACACATCTCACACCAATGTGTTTGTAAAGGTGTCTAGTAACACATCTCACATCAATGTGTTTGTAAAGGTGTCTAGTAACACATCTCACACCAATGTGTTTGTAAAGGTGTCTAGTAACACATCTCACACCAATGTGTTTGTAAAGGTGTCTAGTAACACATCTCACATCAATGTGTTTGTAAAGGTGTCTAGTAACACATCTCACACCAATGTGTTTGTAAAGGTGTCTAGTAACACATCTCACATCAATGTGTTTGTAAAGGTGTCTAGTAACACATCTCACACCAATGTGTTTGTAAAGGTGTCTAGTAACACATCTCACATCAATGTGTTTGTAAAGGTGTCTAGTAACACATCTCACACCAATGTGTTTGTAAAGGTGTCTAGTAACACATCTCACACCAATGTGTTTGTAAAGGTGTCTAGTAACACATCTCACATCAATGTGTTTGTAAAGGTGTCTAGTAACACATCTCACACCAATGTGTTTGTAAAGGTGTCTAGTAACACATCTCACATCAATGTGTTTGTAAAGGTGTCTAGTAACACATCTCACATCAATGTGTTTGTAAAGGTGTCTAGTAACACATCTCACACCAATGTGTTTGTAAAGGTGTCTAGTAACACATCTCACACCAATGTGTTTGTAAAGGTGTCTAGTAACACATCTCGTTTCCCTCGGAGAAAAACATTCCTTGGCCCAAAAAAAAAACAGCCTGACAAAACTATGGTTTAGTGATGAGTCATCACCTTCATCCCAAGGAATGTATTTTGTGCAAAACTAAAGCTTGCAATGGATTCAGAATCATGAAAGGAGTAGTTCACCCCCAAAATGAATTTTTTTCTATTTATTACTCATGCCATGGAAAGTAGAGTTCAATAATATTTTTTGTTTTTTGTCACATTCCTAAGACAAAAATGTGACAACAATAAATTTACCCCCATTCGTTCCGGATGGGGACCCGTTTCGAAACGGGTCACCATCCGGAATCAATGGGGGTAAATTTACTCAAATCTAATTTTTGTCTTAGGAATGTGTCAAAAACCCAAAAATATTATTGAACTCTACTCACCATGGCATGAGTAATCAATAGAAAAAAAGTCATTTTGGGGGTGAACTACTCCTTTAAATCATATTTATTTTGGTGTGTTAATTTAATGCGAGCCCAACTTTCAGCAGCTGTCAAGGATTCTCCTAGGGAAACTGTGTTACTAGACACCTTTACGAACACATTTGTGAAGAAATGTTTTCGTAAGGAATTTATTCCAGGACTTTTTAAGATATTCCCTTCCTATATCCAACGACAACAAAATATTCAGCGTTTTGGGTCTGGGAGGTTAAATCTCATCCATTGGTTGTCCAAGACTCAAATGGACCTTAATATGAAAAGGGTTGAAAGCCACTGGGTTAATCAATCAATCAATCAATCAATCAATCAATCAATCAATGAGTTAATGAATCAAACCTTGTTGTGTAGTTTCATCTTCAGCATGGTCAGGTGACGTTCTATGGCGATGGCCAGCAGACTGAAGACTGAGGCAGCGAGCGCTACGAACATACTGCCTTCTCTTAGGAACCACTGAGTAGGAGTTAACCTGTAATTATAGTTAATATGAACATACTGGAGTTAACCTGTAATTATAGTTAATATGAACATACTGTAGGAGTTAACCTGTAATTATAGTTAATATGAACATACTGGAGTTAACCTGTAATTATAGTTAATATGAACATACTGGAGTTAACCTGTAATTATAGTTAAAATATGAACATACTGTAGGAGTTAACCTGTAATTATAGTTAATATGAACATACTGGAGTTAACCTGTAATTATAGTTAATATGAACATACTGGAGTTAACCTGTAATTATAGTTAATATGAACATACTGCCTTCTCTTAGGAACCACTGAGTAGGAGTTAACCTGTAATTATAGTTAATATGAACATACTGGAGTTAACCTGTAATTATAGTTAATATGAACATACTGGAGTTAACCTGTAATTATAGTTAATATGAACATACTGCCTTCTCTTAGGAACCACTGAGTAGGAGTTAACCTGTAATTATAGTTAATATGAACATACTGGAGTTAACCTGTAATTATAGTTAATATGAACATACTGGAGTTAACCTGTAATTATAGTTAATATGAACATACTGCCTTCTCTTAGGAACCACTGAGTAGGAGTTAACCTGTAATTATAGTTAATTAACTGTTAATTAATGATTATTGATGAACATACTGCCTTCTCTGAGAAACCACTGGGTAGGAGTTAACCTGTAATTACAGTTAATTACTGTTAAGATACATTAGCGGTTAGCATAAGTGTCAATATAATAATTGCGACCATAGGTCGCAGATTAGTATGTGAACGGTCACAGCTTGTTCGTATGTATCTCTGTCTGTCTGTCACGCCTGACACTGTGGTTCTATGGGTTTGTCACTCTGACATCACTGTGATGTCAGGGGAACCACTCACAGGTCGGCTGCCACCATTCACTTGCACTTTATTTTGAAGAGCCCTGCAAGCTCCGTGCGTGTGAACGTGGGTGTACACTGACGATACAGGAAGGAGATCAGTTTGTTTAAAAAACGGTCGTGAAAACTAAAATCCTAACCGGGGCCGACCATCACGGCATAGTATCGCCGTGAAAACAAGCGGATCTCGGCCTCCTCTGCGTTATTTGCACCTTATTTCGAGATAAAGCCGTTTTTATGTTTCAGCATAGAATAGGAGTCAATGGATAATGGCCGCTCTCCGTTGCTTCTGGCTGCGTTGCGTCATGACGTATGCAGGTTTTTCTTTCACCAGCACCCGTAGCAAGCGTCTGGGATGCGGGTTACCATGGAAACCTTATCTCGTCTGTGAAGGAGTTTGGCTACCGGGGCAGCCAAATTCTTAACAGAATGGGTTTGCCCCTCTGACATCACGCTCTGGCTTCACTGTGATGTCACACTAACAGAATCCCTTTTATGCCCATATATGGAGTTCCCTGATGTCATCAATATTAAGCCCATATCAACAGGACTTCACATGGGAATGCCCATATATGGAGGCCACATCGGCCATATACCACACTAATGGCTGGTTCTACAGACAGGGATCTCCATGTATGGGCATAAAAGGGTATGATGTCAGATGTCATAGACCATCATAGGACTTCACATAATGAATAACTGAGTAAGCAAGTTTGGGCTCTCACAGCATATCTCCTTATACAGTACATGGATCTCCATATATGGGTACCAGGGTACTCCATATATGGGTAACTGGTCCGATATTCATCACTGGCCAGATGCCCAAGAATTGGCGCAACCTCGAGGTTGCATGTCGCCCTGAGGCGTCTTACTAGTAATAATAATATTCATGGTATCTAATGTGGTTGTTAAATCTACCTGTATGTATTGGCTCCAGACAGCAGGATGTTTGCAGTATAAATATAATAATACCTGTATGTATTGGCTCCAGACAGCAGTATATTAGCAGTATAAACCCCTCCAGCCAGAAGGTCACTCAGGGCCAGGTTTCCTATGAAGAAGTACATGGGTTTGTGGAACTTCTTGGTCCTCCAGATGGTGGTGAGGACCAGCACGTTCTCCATGACGATCAGACAGCACACCAGGATGAAGAGGACCGAGTCCGCCTTCAGACCACTGTCCTGCTGCGCCACCTGGAGGTAGAAAGTAACATTACACCTTCAGACCACTGTCAGTGCTCCACCTAGTGGTAGGAAGAAACATTACACCTTCAGACCACTGTCAGTGCTCCACCTAGTGGTAGGAAGAAACATTACACCTTCAGACCACTGTCAGTGCTCCACCTAGTGGTACAAAGAAACATTACACCTTCAGACCACTGTCAGTGCTCCACCTAGTGGTACAAAGAAACATTACACCTTCAGACCACTGTCCTGATGCGCCACCTAGAGGTAGAAAGAAACATTACACCAAGTCAGCCTTCAGACCATAGATAGTAGTTGCGTTTCCATAAAGCCGTTTTTGCACATTAAGGCTTTTGCACATAAATCTTTCATGCGCTTGGAGGAGGTGGATTTTGAGGCTTTATTGAAAAAACCTCATGCGCATTAATGCAATGGAAACACTAAGTGAATATGTTTTGAATTAAAATGCATTGAACTCTCATGATATTGATTTGCCTGAAGGGAGCTGAAAGGAGCTACCAACTTGTGTCGTGTTCCCAACTAACCCTAACCTTGCATTGGATGTTTATTTTACGGCACTGTTGTGTGCACAGTGCAAGCCTCGTCCGTCACATCACCCAAGTAAATCCTGGCTAACACTTTCAAACCTTTCATTCCGAGCGTATTGGAAGTGTGCAGAGGTGACGAAAGTCGGGGGGGACAGAGATTTATTATTTTGGTTCGACCTCCCGTTCGTACGACCAACTAAACCTAACCTTAACCCTAACCCTTACCTCAGTAAGACTAACGCTGGTGAATGCTAACCTGGTGAATGCTAATGTGGCGGAGAGAGTCGCAGCCTCTGCCTGAAGCCTCAAAAGTCTAGTATCTGCCCTCGTTCCATAGGGATATCCCTTTGGAGTGATGGTTAAGATACTGGAATTTCACACAGGAGACCCGGGTTCAAAGCCGGTTGGGGAGGTTCGGATCACCTCCATTACACTAACCTGCCGACGCTGGTGAATGCTAAGTTTGCTAACCTGGTGAATGTTAACCTGGTGAATGCTAACCTGGTGGGACCAACGGGAGGTGCTTTTTCAATACACTCAGACTGAAAGACCTGCGAGAGAGGGACTCCTGACCGAGGGATTCTGCATCGCTTCCACGTGCGTCACAGAAACTTGCTAGGCCAATCAGAGGCAGGTGGGGGCGGGTCTTTACGTACGCAGCCTTTAAGAATGTCCCTTGTGGGCAGCAACTGGATGGAAACATGACAATAAAGCTCTGTTCAATTGAATTGATAAGTCCCGGAAAAGACGCACTGTGATTGGCCAGTAGTCACTTTGACTGGCAGCGTTCCCTCGTTTTTTTCCCGGATGTTCGGACTCCAGTTGTTGCACGTCGCTCCAATAGACCTTATTCACAGCGCGGCCATCTTGGATCACATGACTTCCTGGGATAGCAGCCTGCATTAATCCGTTTGGGGATGTTGATGTTGTCATCTGACCATTTGTCAATTTGGTAAAAATAAATTGGTTGAATAGAAGTCATATTTTGGGCCCATCGCTCCATTGTTCACAATGGTTTGTAATGCAGGCTGCTATCCCAGGAAGTCATGTGATCCAAGATGGCAGCGGTGTGAATAAGGTCTATGGAGGATGAGGATATGTCTGTGGACCAGCACTGAGTCTGCCTTCAGACCAGAGTCCTGGTGTAAGTTACACCACACTAATACAGTCTTCTACCTCTGAGTCCTGGTGTAAGTTACACCACATTAATACAGTATTCTGAGTCCTGGTGTAAGTTACACCTCACCAATACAGTCTTCTACTGTACCTCTGAGTCCTGGTGTAAGTTACACCTCACCAATACAGTCTTCTACCTCTGAGTCCTGGTGTAAGTTACACCTCACCAATACAGTCTTCTACCTCTGAGTCCTGGTGTAAGTTACACCTCACCAATACAGTCTTCTACCTCTGAGTCCTGGTGTAAGTTACACCTCACTAATACAGTATTCTACCTCTGAGTCCTGGTGTAAGTTACACCTCACCAATACAGTCTTCTACCTCTGAGTCCTGTGTAAGTTACACCTCACCAATACAGTATTCTACCTCTGAGTCCTGGTGTAAGTTACACCTCACCAATACAGTATTCTACCTCTGAGTCCTGGTGTAAGTTACACCTCACTAATACAGTATTCTACCTCTGAGTCCTGGTGTAAGTTACACCTCACTAATACAGTCTTCTACCTCTGAGTCCTGGTGTAAGTTACACCACACTAATACAGTCTTCTACCTCTGAGTCCTGGTGTAAGTTACACCTCACTAATACAGTCTTCTACCTCTGAGTCCTGGTGTAAGTTACACCTCACCAATACAGTCTTCTACCTCTGAGTCCTGGTGTAAGTTACACCTCACTAATACAGTATTCTACCTCTGAGTCCTGGTGTAAGTAACACCTCACTAATACAGTATTCTACCTCTGAGTCCTGGTGTAAGTTACACCTCACCAATACAGTCTTCTACCTCTGAGTCCTGGTGTAAGTTACACCTCACTAATACAGTCTTCTACCTCTGAGTCCTGGTGTAAGTTACACCTCACTAATACAGTATTCTACCTCTGAGTCCTGGTGTAAGTTACACCACACTAATACAGTATTCTACCTCTGAGTCCTGGTGTAAGTTACACCTCACTAATACAGTATTCTACCTCTGAGTCCTGGTGTAAGTTACACCTCACTAATACAGTATTCTACCTCTGAGTCCTGGTGTAAGTTACACCTCACTAATACAGTATTCTACCTCTGAGTCCTGGTGTAAGTTACACCTCACTAATACAGTCTTCTACCTCTGAGTCCTGGTGTAAGTTACACCTCACTAATACAGTATTCTGAGTCCTGGTGTAAGTTACACCTCACTAATACAGTATTCTACCTCTGAGTCCTGGTGTAAGTTACGCCACACTAATACAGTATTCTACCTCTGAGTCCTGGTGTAAGTTACACCTCACTAATACAGTATTCTACCTCTGAGTCCTGGTGTAAGTTACACCACACTAATACAGTATTCTGAGTCCTGGTGTAAGTTACACCTCACTAATACAGTATTCTACCTCTGAGTCCTGGTGTAAGTTACACCTCACTAATACAGTATTCTACCTCTGAGTCCTGGTGTAAGTTACACCTCACTAATACAGTATTCTACCTCTGAGTCCTGGTGTAAGTTACACCTCACTAATACAGTATTCTACCTCTGAGTCCTGGTGTAAGTTACACCTCACTAATACAGTATTCTACCTCTGAGTCCTGGTGTAAGTTACACCTCACTAATACAGTATTCTACCTCTGAGTCCTGGTGTAAGTTACACCACACTAATACAGTATTCTGAGTCCTGGTGTAAGTTACACCACACTAATACAGTATTCTACGTCTGAGTCCTGGTGTAAGTTACACCACACTAATACAGTATTCTGAGTCCTGGTGTAAGTTACACCTCACTAATACAGTATTCTACCTCTGAGTCCTGGTGTAAGTTACACCACACTAATACAGTATTCTACGTCTGAGTCCTGGTGTAAGTTACACCTCACTAATACAGTATTCTGAGTCCTGGTGTAAGTTACACCACACTAATACAGTATTCTACGTCTGAGTCCTGGTGTAAGTTACACCACACTAATACAGTATTCTGAGTCCTGGTGTAAGTTACACCTCACTAATACAGTATTCTACCTCTGAGTCCTGGTGTAAGTTACACCACACTAATACAGTATTCTACCTCTGAGTCCTGGTGTAAGTTACACCTCACTAATACAGTCTTCTACCTCTGAGTCCTGGTGTAAGTTACACCACACTAATACAGTATTCTACCTCTGAGTCCTGGTGTAAGTTACACCTCACTAATACAGTATTCTACCTCTGAGTCCTGGTGTAAGTTACACCTCACTAATACAGTATTCTGAGTCCTGGTGTAAGTTACACCTCACTAATACAGTATTCTACCTCTGAGTCCTGGTGTAAGTTACACCTCACTAATACAGTATTCTACCTCTGAGTCCTGGTGTAAGTTACACCTCACTAATACAGTCTTCTACCTCTGAGTCCTGGTGTAAGTTACACCTCACTAATACAGTATTCTACCTCTGAGTCCTGGTGTAAGTTACACCTCACTAATACAGTATTCTACCTCTGAGTCCTGGTGTAAGTTACACCTCACTAATACAGTCTTCTACCTCTGAGTCCTGGTGTAAGTTACACCTCACTAATACAGTCTTCTACCTCTGAGTCCTGGTGTAAGTTACACCTCACTATTACAGTATTCTACCTCTGAGTCCTGGTGTAAGTTACACCTCACTAATACAGTATTCTACCTCTGAGTCCTGGTGTAAGTTACACCTCACTAATACAGTATTCTACCTCTGAGTCCTGGTGTAAGTTACACCTCACTAATACAGTATTCTACCTCTGAGTCCTGGTGTAAGTTACACCTCACTAATACAGTATTCTACCTCTGAGTCCTGGTGTAAGTTACACCTCACTAATACAGTATTCTACCTCTGAGTCCTGGTGTAAGTTACACCTCACTAATACAGTATTCTACCTCTGAGTCCTGGTGTAAGTTACACCTCACTAATACAGTATTCTACCTCTGAGTCCTGGTGTAAGTTACACCTCACTAATACAGTCTTCTACCTCTGAGTCCTGGTGTAAGTTACACCACACTAATACAGTATTCTACCTCTGAGTCCTGGTGTAAGTTACACCTCACTAATACAGTATTCTGAGTCCTGGTGTAAGTTACACCACACTAATACAGTATTCTACCTCTGAGTCCTGGTGTAAGTTACACCTCACTAATACAGTATTCTACCTCTGAGTCCTGGTGTAAGTTACACCACACTAATACAGTATTCTACCTCTGAGTCCTGGTGTAAGTTACACCTCACTAATACAGTATTCTACCTCTGAGTCCTGGTGTAAGTTACACCTCACTAATACAGTATTCTACCTCTGAGTCCTGGTGTAAGTTACACCTCACTAATACAGTATTCTACCTCTGAGTCCTGGTGTAAGTTACACCACACTAATACAGTATTCTACCTCTGAGTCCTGGTGTAAGTTACACCTCACTAATACAGTCTTCTACCTCTGAGTCCTGGTGTAAGTTACACCACACTAATACAGTATTCTACCTCTGAGTCCTGGTGTAAGTTACACCTCACCAATACAGTCTTCTACCTCTGAGTCCTGGTGTAAGTTACACCTCACTAATACAGTCTTCTACCTCTGAGTCCTGGTGTAAGTTACACCACACTAATACAGTATTCTACCTCTGAGTCCTGGTGTAAGTTACACCACACTAATACAGTCTTCTACCTCTGAGTCCTGGTGTAAGTTACACCTCACTAATACAGTCTTCTACCTCTGAGTCCTGGTGTAAGTTACACCTCACTAATACAGTCTTCTACCTCTGAGTCCTGGTGTAAGTTACACCTCACTAATACAGTATTCTGAGTCCTGGTGTAAGTTACACCTCACTAATACAGTATTCTACCTCTGAGTCCTGGTGTAAGTTACACCACACTAATACAGTCTTCTACCTCTGAGTCCTGGTGTAAGTTACACCTCACTAATACAGTATTCTACCTCTGAGTCCTGGTGTAAGTTACACCTCACTAATACAGTATTCTACCTCTGAGTCCTGGTGTAAGTTACACCTCACTAATACAGTATTCTACCTCTGAGTCCTGGTGTAAGTTACACCTCACTAATACAGTATTCTACCTCTGAGTCCTGGTGTAAGTTACACCTCACTAATACAGTCTTCTACCTCTGAGTCCTGGTGTAAGTTACACCTCACTAATACAGTATTCTACCTCTGAGTCCTGGTGTAAGTAACACCACACTAATACAGTATTCTACCTCTGAGTCCTGGTGTAAGTTACACCACACTAATACAGTATTCTACCTCTGAGTCCTGGTGTAAGTTACACCTCACTAATACAGTCTTCTACCTCTGAGTCCTGGTGTAAGTTACACCTCACCAATACAGTCTTCTACCTCTGAGTCCTGGTGTAAGTTACACCTCACTAATACAGTATTCTACCTCTGAGTCCTGGTGTAAGTTACACCTCACTAATACAGTCTTCTACCTCTGAGTCCTGGTGTAAGTTACACCTCACTAATACAGTCTTCTACCTCTGAGTCCTGGTGTAAGTTACACCACACTAATACAGTATTCTACCTCTGAGTCCTGGTGTAAGTTACACCTCACTAATACAGTCTTCTACCTCTGAGTCCTGGTGTAAGTTACACCTCACTAATACAGTCTTCTACCTCTGAGTCCTGGTGTAAGTTACACCACACTAATACAGTCTTCTACCTCTGAGTCCTGGTGTAAGTTACACCTCACTAATACAGTCTTCTACCTCTGAGTCCTGGTGTAAGTTACACCACACTAATACAGTATTCTACCTCTGAATCCTGGTGTAAGTTACACCTCACTAATACAGTATTCTACCTCTGAGTCCTGGTGTAAGTAACCACACTAATACAGTCTTCTACCTCTGAGTCCTGGTGTAAGTTACACCACACTAATACAGTCTTCTACCTCTGAGTCCTGGTGTAAGTTACACCTCACTAATACAGTCTTCTACCTCTGAGTCCTGGTGTAAGTAACACCTCACTAATACAGTATTCTGAGTCCTGGTGTAAGTTACACCTCACTAATACACCTCACTAATACAGTATTCTACCCCTGAGAGTGGATTCAATGCATTTCAATGGAAATGGAGTGGTTTTGGTGGTCTTGTGCAGCTCTGGTCGTGCTGTGCAGACTGTGTGTTTATGCTTGAAGAAGATCAATTCTCCACACAGATTCTACTTTTCCCCTTTGGGAGGGCGAGGCTCCCCGTCTCTCTCTGTAAGCAGCCACACATGGATCGCTGTTACGCTGTTAGAGTGGAATGACGCTGGTGGCGTTTCCTGATGTTCCTTTGAACTTTGACACTTAAGCGTCTTTCAGTGTTTAGGACTGTCTCATTGGTCAGTGTTTAGGACTGTCTCATTGGTCAGTGTTTAGCTCTGTCCCATTGGTCAGTGTTTAGCTCTGTCTCATTGGTCAGTGTTTAGCTCTGTCCCATTGGTCAGTGTTTAGCTCTGTCTCATTGGTCAGTGTTTAGCTCTGTCCCATTGGTCAGTGTTTAGCTCTGTCCCATTGGTCAGTGTTTAGCTCTGTCTCATTGGTCAGTGTTTAGCTCTGTCCCATTGGACAGTGTTTAGCTCTGTCTCATTGGTCGGTGCCTGTCACTATGGGGTGACAGTTAAGCAGTGCTGAACCATCAACCTGTATTCAACCCTTGTTGCACGCTAACCCCACAACAGCTCAATGACGCTTTGTCATCGTCATAAGACTATTTTCGTTCCATTAACATGGGAGAGGCTATTAAAATGCAACCTTTTTTCTTTCTTTTTTTAACAGAAGTCTCATTTTGGAGGTGAACTACTCCTTGAAGTATTTTTTTCCACCACTCACCTTACGGAACTTTCCAGTATAGTTGTAATGAGTAGCGATCAGGTCTGAGTACGCCGGCTCCGCCATGACCTCACTTCCTGCAGGGGGCGGAGTTTCACAAAGAAAAAAAAAAACATTTTATCAGACACGCCCCCTTCCTGTACAAACCCATTACAACTTCAAACTACATTTTAACCCTGATAGATTCAATGAAAACACCTGAACTTGGTGCTGTTGACACTGATGGTTGCATTGCATTGAACAATAAAAGGCTCTCAATTATAACACGTCACACACACAGTGGCGACAGTTCAGAAAAAGCTAAGGTATGGCAACATGACTGGTGTCTTGCACGTGCGCCTTCGCACGCGTGCAAGACACCAGTCATGTTGCAATACCTTAGCAACAGGCATGATACATTTATTTTGAGAAGTACATTCTATTTTTTCCCCCGTTTCTATGATTTCTTGGGCTGGATATGGCAGCCTGGAACGGTTGTTCAAGTGCAGCTAAACTTGGCATGTTAGTAAACGTGCCACAATTAACAATAATGCATTGCACCTGTGCAGCTGACCTGCGGAACCTGGGAATATACCATTCTGTCAAGATGGGGAGAATATAATTATAATAGCTTGTTAAAGTGACCATTTTGTTACATTTTGCATTTGTAGTTATTTTACTGTAAATCTAACAACATAATAACCAGCACCGATAGACAAAGAGACATTCATGGATTTATATTTAAAAGTAACTTTTATTTCCCCCCCCTGGACCCAGGGTATGGCAGCTGCATACCCCTGCCATACCCAATTGACGCCCCTGATGTCACATGTAGATGGACGAGCATCCATTGCAATGAAATCAGTTTAATCTGAAAACGAATAAAACAAATAAAAGATAAAATAAGTGCATTTAAATGACCTTCTGTTCCTCTGTGTGTCTGTGTCTGTCTGGCTGCTGTTGCACGCTGTGTCCACCAGAGGGCGCCTCACGTCAAGTAATATCCACCAGCATGAGGAGACGTTCTGAAGCCCTCTGCACCACGCGACCCCATGGTTAAGGTCCTGGAAGGTTAGAAACAAACAAACAAGTTCACTAGACCAGGGGCCTTCAACAGGGGGTCCAGGACCCCTAGGGGGTCCTCAGAGTTACTACAGGGGGTCCTCCAAGTCTTTGAGTGATAGAAACTTTTTTTCTCCTTTTTTTACATTAACCACTTGAATCCTAGCGTCCATATTCTGAGAACTGTAGCCAAAAATAGCAGATCTACAAGCCCACAACGCCTCGCACTGCGAGGCGTTGTGAGCTTGTAGATCTGCTTTTGGCAAAGAGGTTTGGTGTAGAGGGGAAAAAGAGCAGACTAAGTACAGTGAAAGGTCAAGTTTATTAAGTATTGACGGTTCAAGTGGTTAAATATCTGAAAACACAAATTGACATGAAATCAAAATACACTGATGATTGTGCTGTCAAACAATGAAACTATGGAATCTATGAACAGGTTGTGGGGGTCCCTGCTTCATCTCTCTCTCAACTAAGGGGTCCCTGCTTCATCTCTCTCTCAGCTAAGGGGTCCCTGCTTCATCTCTCTCTCTCAACTAAGGGGTCCCTGCTTCATCTCTCTCTCAGCTAAGGGGTCCCTGCTTCATCTCTCTCTCAACTAAGGGGTCCCTGCTTCATCTCTCTCTCCACTAAGGGGCCCCTGCTTCATCTCTCTCTCAACTAAGGGGTCCCTGCTTCATCTCTCTCTCAACTAAGGGGTCCCTGCTTCATCTCTCTCTCAACTAAGGGGTCCCTGCTTCATCTCTCTCTCAACTAAGGGGTCCCTGCTTCATCTCTCTCTCAACTAAGGGGTCCCTGCTTCATCTCTCTCTCCACTAAGGGGTCCCTGCTTCATCTCTCTCAACTAAGGGGTCCCTGCTTCATCTCTCTCTCAGCTAAGGGGTCCCTGCTTCATCTCTCTCTCAACTAAGGGGTACCTGCTTCATCTCTCTCTCCACTAAGGGGTCCCTGCTTCATCTCTCTCTCAGCTAAGGGGTCCCTGCTTCATCTCTCTCTCAACTAAGGGGTCCCTTTTCATCTCTCTCTCAACTAAGGGGTCCTTGGCCTGAAAACGTTGCCCTAGACCACATGTTTAAGGTCCTGGAAGGAAAGAAAGAAAGAAAGAAAGAAAGAAAGAAAGAAAGAATAAATGTTCTTAATGTTGTTACGCAGAACCTTTTAAACCTTATAGGGAGTGAACCTATAGGTCTATTGAAGAGGTCGAGGGTCAGAGGTCAGAACAGTGGGGTCAGGGGTGTCAAGGACAACCCCCCAAATTATGTACCCCCCCCCCCCCCCTCCCCCTCCCCCCACACACGCACACAAGATGTGTGTTGCATAGCAGATCCAAGCTCACATGGAGCCCAAACATAATTCGATGGCCAAAACACAAAACCTCCTTTCTGCAAATATCGTGATTCTTGGATTTCACTTGAAATGACAAAAACAGCTTATGCTGCACCTGGTCAGTCTGACTGCAACATCCTTCTGACCCTCAGTTTGCCAAAAATATCAGGTGACTAGAAATAGTAGATAGGTTTTAATGTTGAACACACATTTTCATTTCATTTACCCAACAAAGTGAATAGATAGGTTTTACCTTTTGGCCATGGATATCAAGGCTACAGTATATAGGCAGTTAAAGTGGTTAAAGTGACATTTTGCAGGGGACCCCCTGGAGGACCCCCCCTCCAGGACCCCTGGGGGTCCCTGATATTGACTCTGACAACCGTTGGGGTAAAGGTCACTGAGAACAATGACATTTATCATCACCTTAATGCAGTGCATCAGTGATTGATTATACATGTCTGTGCATTAGAGAGACAGAGAGAGATGGGGTGACCAGATGTCCCCTCTAGGCTGTGTGTAGGACGGTCCTACATGTAGGACGGTCCTACATGTAGGACGGTCCTACATGTCCATGAGGCTGTGTGTAGGACGGTCCTACATGTAGGACGGTCCTACATGTCCATGAGGCTGTGTGTAGGACCGTCCTACATGTAGGACGGTCCTACATGTCCATGAGGCTGTGTGTAGGACCGTCCTACATGTAGGACGGTCCTACACTGTGTGATTTTAGGTCTTGTTGTTTTTTCTGGTACAAAGAGTCTAATGATGTTGTATGTACAGTAGACCATCCAGCAGTAGTGAAGGAAGCTAGGGAGTAGTGGGCCGGTATTCAGATGATAGACAAGACAGTGGGGCCAATGGGATGGCTCTGTGGGCTGCTGCTACTCAGTGCTATAGAGAGATCTCTCTAATAGCTGCTGCTGCTACTCAAAGATTGTCCATTTCGGGCCAATTACATGAGTTATATTTACTTTATGGGACGGCCATTTTTTTTTATGGCCTGCCTGGACCGGCCAGGAATGGATGGGCCTTTGGGGAGTCGTCCCGCTTTTCCCAATGGCCAGCACGTCCCTGTCTGGACGGCTGTGTAGGAGAGCTGCTGACGCCAGGGACGTGCAGAGGATATTAGAGAGGCAGGGGCTGACACTTCTATAAGGATCTGTTGGTGGAATCATCGGAAATAGCAGACCTCCAAGCGACCACGTATTTCCCGGTGAACCCAAGCGCAACAGTGGGCCGTGGGGGCTTGGGAGTGTGGGGAACTACTGCTGATGATGGAGAGGTTATAGGTCTATAGCTTAGCCTTTATGTATTGAGAATGAGAGGCCCTCTTGCCGATTTAGTAAGAGACTCGTCGCCAATTGCAAGATATTTAAAATTTATTTGGGGCCATGATAATAGCCTTTTCTTCCCACAACTTAATTTCTCGAGTAGGCTATAGTGTAGGCTTAGAAGCCTTTTCAGAAGTTAATTTAATGTTTTCCATTTAATGATTTCCTTTATCGTCACCTTGCGCTAATGCAGTAAATGCACGCAACTGTTTTCACCAGGTTTTAAGGTCTTATTTTAATTGTTTCTCATAAGCTCGCGACCCTCCTTGCCCATCGGCCCCCACCTTTGCGCACAGGTTCACCGGGAAATACGCGGTCGCGACCTCCAAGCTCACAACGTGTCACGCTGTGACACGTTGTGAGCTTGGAGGTCGGCAATTTTCGGTGCTTGATACCACACTGAACTAAGGCATAATTAAGTGAATACTGGAGATGTGGCGTAACGACATGGATTTCTACACAGAGAGGGCAATTC